>NC_030677.2:13890412-14092912 GCF_000004195.4 Xenopus tropicalis | reverse complement strand
AATTCAAATCCCCACCACCCCTCTTTTTAATGCATTGGACAAAGTTGTTGTGGGTAAAAATACATGCAATTTTGGGGAAAAAGAGTGTGAAAAAAACATGGCAACTGCGTCAGTCTGTCTGACTGCTGTAATTTCATCCAACAGCCAGGAGGACCTGACAGGGAACCACACTGTGTAAAGGCTGGGCTGTGATTGGCTGCCTGCATCCTCCTGTGCTTCTGGAAGGAACCATTGTGAAGACACACAGAGCTACTAGTAGCAGCTACTTGTCATGGCTACTAAAATAGACAATGCTGATCTTTTAGTGATAATTCTCAGTATTGTCTATGGCAGGGGATTTTCTGGCGTTTAGTAGCCGTGACAAGTAGCTGCTACTAAATAACTCCATGTCTCTTTAGGGCAGTGGTACACGGGGAGATTAGTCCCCATGACAAATCTTCGTTGTTGCGGGCGACTAATCTCCCCGCAATGCCATCCCACCGGTTAGAATGTAAATCGCCGGTGGGATGGCATACTCGTCGCTGCGATGTCCCGCAGTCGCCCGAAGTTTTGTCGCAGGGCGACTAATCTCCCTGTGTACCACTGCCCTTAGGGTGAAGACACACTGGGCTACTAGTCGCAGCTACTTTTTCACGGCTACTAAACTCCAGAAAATCCCCTGCCATAGACAATACTGTGAATCGCCTCTGCTAAAACACACGTAGAGATGGTGTGTCTATTTTAGTAGCCACGACAAGTAGCTGCTACTAGTAGCTCCATGTGTCTTCACCCTTACAGTGGCGTCACCCTGGGCCCCCCTAAGAGAAAGCTTTTGAAAGGTGCAACTCCTCCCTTCTCTCCCGCCCCCCCTCCTGGCTCCGACCCCCCCGGTGTATTAAAGGTAGTGAAGGGGCAAGGAAGGGGGAGCTAAGGTGCAACGAACCCTGCAGTCTGGGCCCTTTTGCTTCCCAGGCCCCACGTGACTGCGGGACCTGCTGTATATGTAGTTACCCCACTATATCTTCACCCTAAGGTGGTGGTAGCTTCAGGGTTCTCCGGCATCCATTGGCACAGACCTGGGCATGATTCAGTACAGGAGGTGGGACAGATGCCCCGGTGCCAATTCCAACTTTTGTACCTTTAATGAATGGCATGAATATGTGCAATGACCGTGTCCGTTTGTGCACGACCCCAACTGTGGCTACTGATATAAATGAGCCCTATGATCTCCAATAAAGGTAATGTTTAGAGATGCTTTGTGTCCCCTTTAATGTGGCATGAAATAACTTAATATGAAATAAAACTGTACCATAAGGTTCCCTGGAGCCCAGACTTGGACTTCATTACATTTTGCCGCGCAGTTATTTATAGTTAAACCCGTAGGGTACCCGTCCAGTTCCAACCTTCAGAAAATCCTTTCCGCTTCCGTCGCCCTACAGGAATAAAATACTCAGGTGTGTCCTAGAACCGCAGAACGTTCCTACGTGGCAATCAGATCTCTCCTCAGATCAATATTCTGCCCGTGTTTAAATACATTTATTTTTTAATGTTTCTGTCTCTTGTGATGTTTCGTTCTCTCTCTGTCAATGGCCCTTTCTCCTTTCCTGCAAATGAGTAATGATCTCCTACTGCCTTCCCATAAGGCAACAGAAATGCCCCATCTTGACTGACCTTGACTACAGGTGCATTGAGCAACGACAATATTCTTTTTCCCCAGAAGGAGCACCATGTATTACTTGAGTCCCTTGATTAATTCTGTTGCGTATCTCTGTAATTTTGCTCCAACAGTAATTCTTACTGATCTGATTCATAAAACTTCACTATCTATAACTTTTATGGCAGTTCATTTTGGAATTTGCCCAAGCCTTGGCACCATTTTGTTTCCCTTTGAAATAAACTACTCACCTTTGAGTTAACTTTTAGTATGATGTAGAGAGTAATACTCTGAGACAGTTTGCAATTGGTCTTCATTTTTCATTATTTGTGGTTTTGTAATTATTTTACTTTATGTTCAGCAGCTCTCCAATTTGGAATTTCAGCAGTTATCTGGTTGCTAGGGTCCCAATTGCCTTAGCAACCAGGCATTGGATTGAATGAGAGACTGATATGTTAAAAGGAGATGGCCTAAACAGAAGAAAGATAATGAAAAGTAACAATACCAACAAAACTGGAGCCTCACAGAGCAATTGTTGTTTGGCTGCCGGGGTCAGTGACCCCCCATTTGAAAGTTGGAAAGAGTCAGAAGAAGAAGGGAAATAATTGAGAAACTATAAAAAATAAATAATGATGACCAATTGAAAAGTTGCTTAGAATTGGCCGTTCTATGACATACTAAAAGTTAACTAAAAGGTGAATGACAAAAGGTGTGCGCATCTTATCCTACTCTCTCCATCTTGCCCTACTGTCTCTATTTTACCCTACTCTCTCCATCTTGCCCTACTGTCTCTATTTTACCCTACTCTCTCCATCTTGCCCTACTGTCTCTATTTTACCCTACTCTCTCAATCTTGCCCTACTGTCTCCATCT
Organism: Xenopus tropicalis; assembly: GCF_000004195.4. Lineage (NCBI taxonomy): Eukaryota > Metazoa > Chordata > Amphibia > Anura > Pipidae > Xenopus > Xenopus tropicalis. The sequence continues at coordinate 14,090,406 of NC_030677.2, read as the reverse complement.
TGCCCTACTCTCTCTATCTTGCCCAACTGTCTCTATTTTACCCTACTGTCTCTATCTTGCCCTACTGTCTCTATTTTACCCTACTGTCTCTATCTTGCCCTACTGTCTCTATTTTACCCTACTGTCTCTATCTTGCCCTACTGTCTCTATTTTGTCAATCTTTCCCTACTGTCTCTCCCTACTGTCCCCTACTGTCACAATTTTTCCCTACTGTCATTATCTTACCGTACTTTCTCTATCGTGTCCTACTGTCACCATCTTGCCCTACTGTCTCCATCTTGCCCTACTGAGACAGTAGGGCAAGATAGAGACAGTAGGGTAAAATAGAGACAGTTGGGCAAGGTAGAGAGAGTAGGGCAAGATGGAGACAGTAGGGCAAGATGGAAAAGGTAGGGTAAAATAGAGACAGTAGGGCAAGATGGAGAGAGTAGGGTAAAATAGAGACAGTAGGGCAAGATGGAGAGAGTAGGGTAAAATAGAGACAGTTGTCTAATTCCAGGCAGTGTCACTCTGTGGCTACTAAAGCAAATAAAGTGCTGTCTTGTATAAAAAAGGGCATTAACTCAAGGGATGAGAACATAATTTTGCCTCTTTATAGGTCCCTGGTAAGGCCTCACCTTGAGTATGGGGGGCAGTTTTGGGCTCCAGTCCTTAAGAAGGATATTAATGAGCTGGAGAGAGTGCAGAGACTGCAACTAAACTGGTAAAGGGGATGGAAGGGTTAAGCTATGAGGTGAGACTGTCAGGGTTGGGGTTGTTTTCTCTGGAAAAGAGGCGCTTGCGAGGGGACATGATTACTCTGTACAAGTACATTAGAGGGGATTATAGGCAGTTGGGGGATGTTCTTTTTTCCCATAAAAACAATCAACGCTCCAGAGGCCCCCCCTTTAGATTAGAGGAACGGAGCTTCCATTTGAAGCAGCGTAGGGGGTTCCTCACGGGGGGGGGGGTTGGGAATGCCTGCCGGGGATGTTGGTAGGGGTTCCCGGTGGGCATGGGGGGTGGAATGCCCTGCCGGGGGATGTTGGTAGGGGTTCCTCACGGTGAGGGCAGTGAGGGGGTTGGGGAATGCCCTGCCGGGGGATGTTGGGTAGGGGTTCCTCACGGTGAGGGCAGTGAGGGGGTTGGGGAATGCCCTGCCGGGGGATGTTGGGTAGGGGGTTCCTCACGGTGAGGGCAGTGAGGGGGTTGGGGAATGCCCTGCCGGGGGATGTTGGGTAGGGGGTTCCTCACGGTGAGGGCAGTGGAGGGGGTTGGGGAATGCCCTGCCGGGGGATGTTGGGTAGGGGGTTCCTCACGGTGAGGGCAGTGAGGGGGTTGGGGAATGCCCTGCCGGGGGATGTTGGGTAGGGGTTCCTCACGGTGAGGGCAGTGAGGGGGTTGGGGAATGCCCTGCCGGGGATGTTGGTAGGGGTTCCTCACGGTGAGGGCAGTGAGGGGGTTGGGGAATGCCCTGCCGGGGGATGTTGGGTAGGGGGTTCCTCACGGTGAGGGCAGTGAGGGGGTGGGGAATGCCCTGCCGGGGGATGTTGGGTAGGGGTTCCTCACGGTGAGGGCAGTGAGGGGGTTGGGAATGCCCTGCCGGGGGATGTTGGGTAGGGGGTTCCTCACGGTGAGGGCAGTGAGGGGGTTGGGGAATGCCCTGCCGGGGGATGTTGGGTAGGGGGTTCCTCACGGTGAGGGCAGTGAGGGGGTTGGGAATGCCCTGCCGGGGGATGTTGGGTAGGGGGTTCCTCACGGTGAGGGCAGTGAGGGGGTTGGGGAATGCCCTTCCTAGTGATGGGGTAATGGCAGACTCTGTTAGTGCCTATAAGAGGGGCCTGGATGAGTTCTTGAACAATCAGAATATCCAAGGCTATTGTGATACTAATACCTACAGTTAGTATTAGTGGTTGTATATATAGTTTATGTATGTGAGTGTATAGATTGGTTAGTATAGGTTGTGTGCTGGGTTTACTCGGATGGGTTGAACTTGATGGACAATGGTCTTTTTCAACCCTATGTAACAATGTAACTATGTAACTATACTGTCACCATCTTGCCCTACTGTCTCCATCTTGTTCTACTGTTTCCATCTTGCCCTACTGTCTCTATTTTACGCTACTGTCATTATCTTACCGTACTTTCTCTATCGTGCCCTACTGTCTCCATCTTGCCCTACTGTCTCCATCTTGCCCTACTGTCTCCATCTTGCCCTACTGTCTCCATCTTGCCCTACTGTCATTATCTTACCCTACTATCTCTATTTTACCCTACTGTCTCCATTTGCCCTACTGTCTCCATCTTGCCCTGCTGTTTCCATCTTGCCCTACTGTCTCCATCTTGTCCTATTGTCTCCATCTTGCCCTACTGTCTCCATCTTGTCCTATTGTCTCCATCTTGCCCTACTGTCTCCATCTTGCCCTACTGTCTCTAACTTTCCCGTCTGTCTCCATCTTACCCTACTGTCTCCATCTTGCCCTACTGTCTCCATCTTGCCCTACTGTCACCATCTTGCCCTACTGTCTCCATCTTGCCCTACTGTCTCCATCTTGCCCTACTGTCTCCATCTTGCCCTACTGTCATTATCTTACCCTACTATCTCTATTTTACCCTACTGTCTTCATTGCCCTACTGTTTCCATCTTGCCCTACTGTTTCCATCTTGCCCTACTGTCTCCATCTTACCCTACTGTCTCTAACTTTCCCATCTGTCTCCATCTTACCCTACTGCCACCATCTTGCCCTACTGTCTCCATCTTGCCCTACTGTCTCCATCTTGCCCTACTGTCTCCATCTTGTCCTACTGTCTCCATCTTGCCCTACTGTCTCCATCTTGCCCTACTGTCATTATCTTACCCTACTATCTCTATTTTACCCTACTGTCTTCATTTGCCCTACTGTTTCCATCTTACCCTACTGTCTCCATCTTGCCCTACTGTCTCCATCTTGCCCTGCTGTTTCCATCTTGCCCTACTGTCTCCATCTTGTCCTATTGTCTCCATCTTGCCCTACGGTCTCCATCTTGTCCTATTGTCTCCATCTTGCCCTACTGTCTCCATCTTGTCCTATTATCGCCATCTTGCCCTACTGCCACCATCTTGCCCTACTGTCTCCATCTTGCCCTACTGTCACCATCTTGCCCTACTGTCTCCATCTTGCCCTACTGTCTCCATCTTGCCCTACTGTCTCCATCTTGCCCTACTGTCTCCATCTTGCCCTACTGTCATTATCTTACCCTACTATCTCTATTTTACCCTTACTGTCTTCATTTGCCCTACTGTTTCCATCTTGCCCTACTGTTTCCATCTTGCCCTACTGTCTCCATCTTGCCCTACTGTCTCCATCTTGTCCTATGTCTCCATCTTGCCCTACTGTCTCCATCTTGTCCTATTGTCTCCATCTTGCCCTACTGTCTCCATCTTGCCCCTACTGTCTCTAACTTTCCCCGTCTGTCTCCATCTTACCCTACTGTCTCCATCTTGCCCTACTGTCTCCATCTTGCCCCTACTGTCACCATCTTGCCCTACTGTCTCCATCTTGCCCTACTGTCTCCATCTTGCCCCTACTGTCTCCATCTTGCCCTACTGTCATTATCTTACCCTACTATCTCTATTTTACCCTACTGTCTTCATTTGCCCTACTGTTTCCATCTTGCCCTACTGTTTCCATCTTGCCCTACTGTCTCCATCTTACCCTACTGTCTCTAACTTTCCCATCTGTCTCCATCTTACCCTACTGTCTCCATCTTGCCCTACTGTCTCCATCTTGCCCTACTGTCTCCATCTTGCCCTACTGTCTCCATCTTGTCCTATTGTCTCCATCTTGCCCTACTGTCTCCATCTTGCCCTACTGTCATTATCTTACCCTACTATCTCTATTTTACCCTACTGTCTTCATTTGCCCTACTGTTTCCATCTTACCCTACTGTTCCATCTTGCCCTACTGTCTCCATCTTGCCCTGCTGTTTCCATCTTGCCCTACTGTCTCCATTCTTGTCCTATTGTCTCCATCTTGCCCTACGGTCTCCATCTTGTCCTATTGTCTCCATCTTGCCCTACTGTCTCCATTCTGTCCTATTATCTCCATCTTGCCCTACTGCCACCATCTTGCCCTACTGTCTCCATCTTGCCCACTGTCACCATCTTGCCCTACTGTCTCCATCTTGCCCTACTGTCTCCATCTTGCCCTACTGTCTCCATCTTGCCCTACTGTCTCCATCTTGCCCTACTGTCATTATCTTACCCTACTATCTCTATTTTACCCTACTGTCTTCATTTGCCCTACTGTTTCCATCTTGCCCTACTGTTTCCATCTTGCCCTACTGTCTCCATCTTGCCCTACTGTCTCCATCTTGCCCTACTGTCTCCATCTTACCCTGGTGTCTCTAACTTTCCCATCTGTCTCCATCTTACCCTACTGTCTCCATCTTGCCCTACTGTCTCCATCTTGCCCTACTGTCTCCATCTTACCCTACTGTCTCTAACTTTCCCGTCTGTCTCCATCTTACCCTACTGTCTCCATCTTGCCCTACTGTCTCCATCTTGCCCTACTGTCACCATCTTGCCCTACTGTCTCCATCTTGCCCTACTGTCTCCATCTTGCCCTACTGTCTCCATCTTGCCCTACTGTCTCTAACTTTCCCGTCTGTCTCCATCTTACCCTAAGTACATTAATTGAACTCTTATGTTCTGTAAAGGGAACTGATCGAGGGACTGAATACTTTTACAAGGCGCCAGATTAGAAATTAGAATGCGACTGACTGCAAACATATAACCCTCAGTCACATGACATCCTCCTACAATGGCCGCACCACAGGATAATGGCTGATAAACATGGGAGACTGGGGGGTGTGAGTTCTATAGTATCTCTTCTCTTCTTTGCCATAAATGTAGGTTTCTATATAAAATACCTGGGTTGCCATTAACAGCACAGCCCCTATGTCCTCCCCTTGTCAGGGCAATGGCTCTCACTTCCAGCTTCATTAAATGCACGCAAAGTGGGGCTTTAATCCCTCTGCTGCCCCAGTCTATTGGCATTCAGTCCCACTCCCGGGCTCTTTCCCAATTCTACAGGCACAAAAGACAAGACTGTGCCCCTAATAACACAGGGACTAGGGAAGCCTGTCCTGGAGTTTCCCCCGCTGGCAGGATCCCCATGGCGAGCAAACTAGGGTTATTCCACCCATTCTAAGGGGGGCATTTATAGGTTTTGGGTAACGAGCACAGGGCAGCGTATAACCTGCAAAAATCCTCTTTTGCATCCCGTGTGTTAATAATAAAAATAAAAGCGCTGGCACCATGTTTTAGTGGTCATTTTCCTTTTTACTTGTCAACAATATCTACAGAATGTGCATTTATTTTGTTCTTTTGCTTTGTGCTCATTGTTTTATTCCTCCCCGTTGAGCGCAAGGGAAGCACAGGGTCGGACTGGGGGGTGCAGGGCCCACCGGGGCTTCTGTCTCAGGGGCCTCTGCACCCCACAATGGCCCCTGCTGCCATCACACCACCACCCCTACCGGAGCCCCCAACAACCTCTGAACCCCTCTGGCTGGCGGATCACAGGAGCTCCCTGGGGGTTCGGGTCTGGGCCGCTGGGGCCCACCAGGTTTTTTTCCCGGTGCCCCGGTGGCTCAGTCCAACGGTGGGGAAGCAACAAGCGGAACAAACAACAGCAGAACGTATTTATGTCATTTTCCTGCCCACCAACCAATCACTTCACAGGGAATCAGCAATGCCGAATTCATTTTGCAAACTTACACAAATCCGTCTAAATTCACAGATCTCTTATCCGAACGGCACAAACCATTTGTATTTATATTAACGAAGCCCAAATCTAAGGGATATTTGTTAAGGGGAATTAATTTGCACACTGTGGGATTTCTATTGGTCTTAAAGAAATGGAGCTACAAATGGATTCAAAGGACCAACCGCAGATTGACCCCTGTGCCTTCATTTGAGGAATCATAAGGATTTCCAAGTTGGATTTTACATGAATTTTACATGAAATTTTTGTTAAATTTACCAATCTCTAGTGCAGAGCGGTGGGACTCTATTGGTAAAAAGGAACTTTCTACCAAACAATAGGGGTTCTATAGACCGTGGGGTATATTTAGGGCTTGTCACCTAAACAACACCTTCCATTCATTTCTACGGGATTTTTTTAAAAGTATTTATGACTGAGTGAAAGCGAAAGTTCACCTTTTGATAAATATGCTTTTAATAATCCCCCATAGAAATGAATAGAGAGCGGGCAAGGCTCTGGCCCCTATTGGGATTTAGAAAGCAGTTTAGTTGAATTTGACAGGTTTTTATACTTTCCTGAAATGTCAGTGGAAATCATTCCGGCACGACCCTGACACGTATTCAGAAAGGGCTTTTATACTGAGTTTGACCACAATATTTTTGGATTTAGAAATGTGAAATCCCATTATTTACTGTATTTTTTAGAGATATTTTCCTGCCTGCCTATTGCTCCAGTTACTGAAATGCTATTGAAGTGAGGTTATTTGTAAAGTAATATTTTACTCAGGGTTGGACTGGGGAGTGCAGGACCCACCGGGGTTACTGCCTAAGGGGCCCCTGCACCCCCCAATGGGCTCCCACTGTGGCCTTCACCCCCCCCCCAGTGGCTCCCACCACCCATCTGACAGACAGGCAGCTCGGCGGAGTGCCTTGCGGGGATCGGGTCTGGGCCACTGGGGTCCGCCGGGTCTTTTTGCCGGTGCCCCGGCAATAATGATCAACTTCAACAGCACTTAAGGTATTCCTATGGGCCAATTTTAATGAAGGCTTTGAAGGCCTATGGGAATACTTCTATGGGATTATGAAAGCCGTACATATGCTCCTTAATATCCCATAGAAAGGAAGAGAGCAGCGGATAAATATACCCATAAACCTCCTACCCAATATAGGAATTATACATGAAGCTGGCGCTGTGTTTATATCGCCGTGTGTTCTGGGGGTTATTAGATATGCAACTAGCAGTGTAATTATCCTACCAGATGTTCTGTGGGCATTATGTAGGGCATTGCCAATGTATTTATCTTGTAAATTGGCACTGTATTTATTCTGCTATGTGTTCTGGGGCATTACAACTGCCATAACAGTTACCCTGCAGGGTGTTCTGGGGGCATTTGCCATTGCATTTGTCCTGACATGTTCTGGGATATTATACATGGAACTGGCCCTGGGATACAGATATAGGACCTCTAATCCAGAATGCTCGGGACCAAGGGTATTCCGGATAAGGGGTCTTTACATAATTTGAATCTCAATACCTTAAGTCAACTAAAAAATCGATAAAATATTAATTGATCCCAATAGGATTGTTTTACATCCAATAAGGATTCATTATATCTTAGTTGGGATCAAGTACAGGTACTGTTTTATTATTACAGAGAAAAGGGAATCATTTAACCATGAAATAAACCCAATAGGGCTGTTCTGCCCCCAATAAGGGGTAATTATATCTTAGTTGGGATCAAGTACAGGTACTGTTTTATTATTACAGAGAAAAGGGAATCATTTAACCATGAAATAAACCCAATAGGGCTGTTCTGCCCCCAATAAGGGTAATTATATCTTAGTTGGGATCAAGTACAGGTACTGTTTTATTATTACAGAGAAAAGGAATCATTTAACCATGAAATAAACCCAATAGGGCTGTTCTGCCCCAATAAGGGGTAATTATATCTTAGTTGGGATCAAGTACAGGTACTGTTTTATTATTACAGAGAAAAGCGAATCATTTAACCATTAAATAAACCCAATAGGGCTGTTCTGCCCCCAATAAGGGGTAATTATATCTTAGTTGGGATCAAGTACAGGTACTGTTTTATTATTACAGAGAAAAGGGAATCATTTAACCATGAAATAAACCCAATAGAGCTGTTCTGCCCCCAATAAGGGGTAATTATATCTTAGTTGGGATCAAGTACAGGTACTGTTTTATTATTACAGAGAAAAGGGAATCATTTAACCATGAAATAAACCCAATAGGGCTGTTCTGCCCCCAATAAGGGGTAATTAAATCTTAGTTGGGATCAAGTACAGGTACTGTTTTATTATTACAGAGAAAAGGGAATCATTTAACCATTAAATCCTGTGGCCATTCCCCTGTGTCAAGCACAATTCAGCAGCAACATTCGAGGTAGAGCAGCCCATAAAAGAGGGTTTTTAAGCTTTTCCACATTTCCTAGTTAAACTGCACTCATTACCCGGAAATAACAAAGTGAGAGAGTTTTACTGTACAGGGTTCACTTTTTGTTTTAATCAAAATCACATCGAAAACACAATACTCCGCCTTTGATCTGAATGCCTGCCAGCCCCCATCAGGTTACGAGTTCAGTTCTAACCGCCGCCGAACTATTTACATGGATGTTCTTTATGGTCCCGTAAAATCCTCAGTTCTCTGGAACCAAATTTGATTTCCGTGTGTTAATTATTCACCCCAGTCGGGTAACAGATCTGAAAGGAATGTGATACAAACACACAGACGTATTGCCGAAAAAGCCAATGACTTTAGTGCCGATTTTCCTTATGTAAAGCCCACGTGTGACGGAGTTGCTTTCCTGCGGAACCACGGCAACAAGGGACGGTACATACAACATACGTGTGTTACCCAGTAGTGATAATACTCATCTCCCTTTCACGGACATCGACTTCATTTCATTAAAAAAAAACATGAACGTAAAATAAAATGTCATTCAAGTAAATATTGATATTTTTCTACTGCAAAAAGATATTCACATTTCAGTGGTGTAGATGTAATAAATAATTATACTTTAGAATACAGCAATGGAATTGGGATATTTTAGTGTAAAGCGTTGCCCCCCCTCATCGTAGGCAGTGGGGGCAGGGTTGGACTGGGCTGGTGGGACACTGGGAAAAAACCCAATGGGTTCTGCTGACCTAGACCCGATCCCCAATGGTGCTCCTTCCCACTGCCCAATCACTAGTGATATGCAGTCCGACCCGATACCCGTCTAACCGGTTTCTGAATTTATAGGCACTCACCCAACACGGCCGCCCCTTTTGTGACGTCAATGTGGGCGTGGGTCTATAAATACAGGGCAGAAGGCAGGTCGGGTAGGGTTCGGGTTGGGAGTGGACGGGTTAGGGTCAGGTGTGGGTTGAGTTTTTCCCGACCCACACATCACTACAGAGCACGCCTAGGTAAGCAGGGCCGCCATCAGCGGGCACAGGGGGAACAGTTTTCCCGGGCCCGGACGATGGTCGCTTAAAGGGGGCCCGCCCGTGATATAGTTCTTTTAGCTCGGGCCCCCTTTAAAGAACTACGGGCCTGTCATTGGTTCATTGGTGCCAGCAGGAAATTTGATTGGTTGCGCCCCGTGCGTCCGTACGCACGTCGCTCAACCTTATAAAATGTGCCGATGCAGCGGGGAGCCGGCACATATCAAGAAGATGCAGAAGGTGGCAGTCGCTGGTGAGGGAGCTGGATGATGCCGCAGGGGTGCCAGATGAAGTAGCTGGGGTGGGGGGGAGCTAAGGGGAGCCAGAGAAAGTTGCTGGGAGGGGGGCGGAGCTTGAAGAAGCCACAGGGGGCTCGAGGAAGTTGCTGGGGGGGGAGCTGGAGGAAGTTGCTGGGGGGGGAGCTGGAGGAAATTGCTGGGGGGAGCTGGAGGAAGTCGCTGGGGGTGGAGCTGGAGGATGCTGGGGGGAGCCGCAGGAGGATGCTGGGGGTGAGCTGTGCAGATGCAGCGAGGAGCTGCAGGAAGTCGCTGGGGGGGAACTGGAGGATTCTGGTGGGAGCTGGGGGGGAGCCAGAGGATGCTTGGGGGTGGGGAGCTGGAGGATGCTGGATAGGAATCTGAGGGGGGCTGGAGGATGCAGGGGAGCCCTGGCTACCAATGTTTTAGGGGGGCCCTGGCTACCAATGTTTTAGGGGGCCCTGGCTATCAATGTCTGTGTGTCCATTGTACTGATGGGAGGGAGCATTGGGGGGCAGGGTTTGGGAGGAGGGGGGAAAATTTTGTTGTGAGGGGCCCCATGATTTCTGATGGCGCCCCTGTGGGTAAGTATCATATATGTGCACTCGGGGGGAGGGGGTGTGCGAGCAGAGGGGGCCCCTGTGGGTATGTGGAGAACCCCTGGGGTGGCAGTCCCAGTCCAACCCTGAGTGGGGGGATATTGTTGTAGGCAAGATCCTTCACATGTTCCCAGTCATGTCCATGGGCTACAGGATCCCCTCGTGCCTCTCTGTGACCTTCAGCGCTTCGTGCATGCTAGCCGCAGAAAGCCTCCGGTTGATGTTGGTGTATTTGCATCTCAGGAGGTTCCAAAAAGTAGTTCTCAAGTCCCTGTTGAAGAAGGCATAGATCAAGGGGTTTATGAGAGAGTTGGTGTAGCCGAGCCACAGCAGAGTCCTCTCCAGCCTGAGGGGCATGCAGCTGCACATGATGCCACAGATGAACGGCCGAGCTGTGGACAACAAGAAGAAGGGCAACCAGCAGAAGGTGAAGGCCCCGACTATAATCCCCAGAGTCCGAGCCGCTTTCTGCTCTCGTTTGAAGATGGAGATATTTTTCCGATCTTGGCGGATGAGCTTGGACAAGGTTGCAAACTCTTCCACTGCTTTGTTCTTTTTGGAATTCTTCTTAGGAGGGAGCTTCTCTTCCAGGCAGTATATTCCTTCTTGTTCGTAAAGCCGCGGGATGTTCACAAACTTGTGCTTCTCGGCACTGATCTTAGCGGCCACGAATATCCTCTGGTACATGATGAGCATGACCGTCATGGGGATGTAAAAGGCCACCGCCGTGGAGTAGACGGTATATCCAAAGTCTTGGCTTATCAGACACACCTTTTCTATATTTACGTTTTTCGCCCAACCAAATAATGGCGGGAGGGTGATGGAAGCGGAGAGAAGCCAGACAATGAATACCATCTTAGCCATGAGTTTCCCATTCTGCCTGGCAGGATACGTTAAAGGGCGAGTTATGCCGAGGTATCTGTAAGACAAAAAGGGAGGAGATAGAAGTCACTTCTTATTTATCAGTCAATGTTATTTGTTTTTCAGCTTTACTCTCTTCTTAACTGTACCAAGTGTACCAACTGTACCAAAAGTGCCAACTGTACCAAAAGTGCCAACTGCACCAAGTGTACCAACTGTACCAAAAGTGCCAACTGCACCAAGTGTACCAGTTGTACCATACATGCCAACTGTACCAAGTGTACCAACTGTACCAAAAGTGCTAACTGCACCAAGTTTACCAACTGTACCATACATGCCAACTGCACCAAGTGTACCAACTGTACCATACATGCCAACTGTACCAAGTGTACCAACTGTACCATACGTACCAACTGTACCATACATGCCAACTGTACCAAATGTGCCAACTGTACCAAGTGTACCAACTGTACCACACATGCCAACTGTACCAAGTGTCCCAACTGTACCATACATACCAACTGTACCATACATGCCAACTGCACCAAGTGTACCAACTGTACCATACATGCCAACTGCACCAAGTGTACCAACTGTACCATACATGCCAACTGTACCATACATGCCAACTGCACCAAGTGTACCAACTGTACCATACATGCCAACTGTACCATACATGCCAACTGCACCAAGTGTACCAACTGTACCATACATGCCAACTGTACCAAGTGTACCAACTGTACCATACGTACCAACTGTACCATACATGCCAACTGCACCAAGTGTACCAACTGTACCATACATGCCAACTGTACCAAGTGTACCAACTGTACCATACGTACCAACTGTACCATACATGCCAACTGTACCAAATGTGCCAACTGTACCAAGTGTACCAACTGTACCACACATGCCAACTGTACCAAGTGTCCCAACTGTACCATACATACCAACTGTACCATACATACCAACTGTACCATACATGCCAACTGTACCAAATGTGCCAACTGTACCAAGTGTACCAACTGTACCACACATGCCAACTGTACCATACATGCCAACTGTAACATACATACCAACTGTACCATACATGCCAACTGTACCAAATGTGCCAACTGTACCAAGTGTACCAACTGTACCATACATACCAACTGTACCATACATACCAACTGTAACATACATACCAACTGTACCATACATGCCAACTGTACCAAATGTGCCAACTGTACCAAGTGTACCAACTGTACCATACATGCCAACTGTACCAAATGTGCCAACTGTACCAAGTGTACCAACTGTACCATACATACCAACTGTACCATACATGCCAACTGTACCAAATGTGCCAACTGTACCATACATGCCAACTGTACAAAATGTGCCAACTGTACCATACATACCTACTGTACCATACATGCCAACTGTACCAAATGTGCCAACTGTACCATACATACCAACTGTACCATACATACCAACTGTACCATACATGCCAACTGTACCAAATGTGCCAACTGTACCATACATGCCAACTGTACCAAATGTGCCAACTGTACCATACATGCCAACTGTACCAAATGTGCCAACTGTACCATACATGCCAACTGTACCATACATACCAACTGTACCATCCATGCCAACTGTACCATACATACCAACTGTACCATCCATGCCAACTGTACCATACATACCAACTGTACCATACATGCCAACTGTACAAAGTGTACCAACTGTACAAAATGTGCCAACTGTACCAACTAACAATTAGAAAAGAGCAGCACAAGTGCAAACATGCTTTTGTTGTTGTAAATCTCATATACATCATTAATTGCATTTGCTATAAAATCAGTACATACAAAAGTACAACTTACCCATCATTCTATGTGCATATACCACTTGGTACAGGCCCCTCCCACTTACCCATCATTCTATGTGCATATACTACTTGTTACAGGCCCCTCCCACTTACCCATCATTCTATGTGCATATACTACTTGTTACAGGCCCCTCCCACTTACCCATCATTCTATGTGCATATACCACTTGTTACAGGCCCCTCCCACTTACCCATCATTCTATGTGCATATACTACTTGTTACAGGCCCCTCCCACTTACCCATCATTCTATGTGCATATACCACTTGGTACAGGCCCCTCCCACTTACCCATCATTCTATGTGCATATACCACTTGGTACAGGCCCCTCCCACTTACCCATCATTCTATGTGCATATACTACTTGTTACAGGCCCCTCCCACTTACCCATCATTCTATGTGCATATACTACTTGGTACAGGCCCCTCCCACTCTTTGCCCTTAGGGGGAAGACACACAGAGCTACTAGTAGCAGCTACTTGTCGCGGCTACTAAAACAGACAATGCTGATCATTTACTGATAATTGTCTCTACGTGTGTTTTAGCAGAGGCAATTCTCACTATTGTCTATGGCAGGGGATTTTCTGGCGTTTAGTAGCCGTGACAAGTAGCTGCTACTAAGTAGCTCTGTGTGTTTTTGTCCTTAAGCTTTAAACTCACATTTTGATCAATTGGCCCCTATGGATTTTCTACTGCTGCCCTAATACCTAGTTTGTAAGTAAGGTCATAAAATTAGATTGTAAGCTCCACGGGCACAAGAACTGATGGACAGGAGCAAGCAGTCTCTGTAATGCATTGGGTTAGATGCCTGAGTTTTTATTTTACATTTTCTGAATGAGAGGAGTTGAGAGAAACGAGTCAGACTGGGAAGAATGAATAAAATGAATGGAGGTACATGGGCTCGGGGGGGTCAGATGGGTTTATATATAGAATTCTGAGTGAAAAGTCAATAATCCCTTAAAAAAAGTGAAACAAGATTGATGGGAACTATTTACTGTAATGACTTCAATCCCCGAGCGTTCGTCTGGCCGCTGTTGGTGAATAGTAGCTGATTGGTCAATTTCCCAGCTGTGATTTGCAATGGGATATTTGAATAACTCCCCATAATAACGTCCCTATCGGAACCTCTCCATATTCAGCATGAGCGGCCTGTCTATCTGCATTACGGGCTGAATGGAACGCTGAGCGTAACAGCGGCATAAAAGCGCTATTATAGGGCACATTACTTGGCGGATAGAGAGGAACGTTTATAGCTGAGAAAATGTACAATGGGAATAGATGGAGAAGCATGGATCCCATTAGCAGTACATGATCTATATAGGGTGGGTATATATATGGGTATATAAATGGGTATATATACATGGGTATATAAATGGGTATATATATGGGTATATAAATGGGTATATATATGAGTATATATGGGAATATATATGGGTGTATAAATGGGTATATATGAGTATATATATATGGGTATATATATATGGGTATATAAATGGGTATATATATGAGTATATATATGGGTATATAGATATGGGTGTATAAATGGGTAAAGATATGAGTATATATATATATGGGTATATATATATGAGTATATAAATGGGTATATATATGGGTATATAGAGCTGAAAGTAAATATATTGTGCTCTGAATATCATGGCATGACTTGTATGTAAACTTTTAGTATGTTATATAATTACCTATTCTAAGCAACTTTTCAATTGGTCTTCATTATTTATTTTTTTTATAGTTTTTTTTTTTATCTATTTGTCTTTTTCTTCTAATTCTTTGCACCTTTTAAATGGGGGTCACTGACCCCGGCAGTCAAAAAAATCTATGGCTCCGTGAGGCTCCAGTTTTATTGTTACTATTTGTAACTTGTTTTTCTATTACGGTTCTCTCTTATTTACCATCATCTCATTTAAAATGCTTCCTGGTCACTAAGATCATTTGGACCCTAGCAACCAGATAGCTGCTGAAATTCCAAACTGCAAAGCTGCTGAACAAAAGGCGAAATGACAAATAATAAAAAATGAAGACCAATGGCAAATTGTCTCCGAATATTACTTTCTACGTCAGCTCAAAGGTGAATTAGTGCATCAAAACATGTTCTTAATACATTTGGTACATAAGTACCAAATGGCCAATGATTGGTCAGTATGTGGGCCCCGACGTTGGTTGATTTCAAGGCGTTGGATTTTGGATGTGATTGCCGAACATGTCAATGTGTGTATGGGCAGATGGGGCTGGAGGGGTTGATTTTTTGGTGGTAAAAGGGGGACATACAAGGGTAAGTGCTAGACAGAAAGGATGTTGCTAGATCCTGGAAAGAGCATAGCAACCAGCCCATAATTATTATATATAGTGAAGGAGCATTAAGGTTTCCTCTGATCCCTGCATACACTGCAAGCTTGTACATACTTATTCCCTCTATCCCCTCAATTCCCTCTATCCCCTTTCTTCCCTCTATCCCCCCTATCTCCCCTATCCCCCCTATCCCCTCTATCCCTTCTATCCCCTCTATCCCCTCTATCCCTTCTATCCCCTCTATCCCCTCTATCCCCCCTATCCCCCCTATCCCCTCTATCCCTTCTATCCCTTCTATCCCTTCTATCCCCTCTATCCCCCCTATCCCCTCTATCCCCCCTATCCCCTCTATCCCCTCTATCCCCCCTATCCCCTCTATCCCCCCTCTCCCTCTATCCCCCCTATCCCCTCTATCCCCTCTATCCCCTCTATCCCCCCTATCCCCTCTATCCCCCCTATCCCCTCTATCCCCCTATCCCCTCTATCCCCCTATCCCCCTATCCCCTCTATCCCCTCTATCCCCCTATCCCCTCTATCCCCCCTATCCCTTCTATCCCTTCTATCCCCCCTATCCCCCTATCCCCTCTATCCCCCTATCCCTTTATCTCCTCTATCCCCTCTATCCCCCCTATCCCCCTATCCCCTCTATCCCCTCTATCCCCCCTCTCCCCTCTATCCCCTCTATCCCCTCTATCCCCCCTATCCCCTCTATCCCCCCTATCCCCTCTATCCCTTCTATCCCCCCTATCCCCTCTATCCCCTATCCCCTTTATCCCCTCTATCCCCTCTATCCCCCCTATCCCCTTTATCCCTTCTATCCCCCCTATCCCCCCTATCCCCTCTATCCCCTCTATCCCCCCTATCCCCCCTATCCCCTCTATCCCCTCTATCCCCCTATCCCCTCTATCCCCCCTATCCCCCCTATCCCCCCTATCCCCTCTATCCCCCTATCCCCTCTATCCCCCCTATCCCCCCTATCCCCTCTATCCCCTCTATCCCCCTATCCCCTCTATCCCCCCTATCCCCCCTATCCCCCCTATCCCCTCTATCCCCCCTATCCCCTCTATCCCCCCTATCCCCTCTTGCTTCCTGTGCTGTTTCCTCTATTACCCAACCCTTTCCCCTGCCCTTTATTACCTTCCCTTCCTTTTATTTTGCCCCTTGGATTCTCCTTCTTTCCACCTTTTTGCTATCCCCAATTCCCTCTTCCTCATGTCCCTTACACAATCCCTTTCTCCTCTGTACTGCCTTCCCCATATCATTCTGTCTCCCCCATATCTGTTCCCCTGTTCCCTTCTGTGCCTCCTTTTCCAATTTCATATTTTTTTGCTTTACTCCTTTAATCATCCCTTACCCCCAACCCCCCCTTTTAATGCCTTCTACAGCTCACTTTCCATTTGCCCTCTTCTCTCCCTCCTATCAGGAGCGTTCCGGTTAGGATCGTTCCACTTCGGATACAAAATGGCAGCACCCGTGGCCTCCATGTTATGTTGGTATGCTGCATAGCGCCACATGACTTCATTGCAACACGCTTCAGCACAACCATGTAAAGTAAATAGACGCTACAGACCTGGGTTCAATCCCTGGGAAGTTCATGGGTGCATTTAAATTACTATTTTGGCTTTGACCAACCCTTCCTTTCTGCTTTGTTCCTGACTACATTGATAGCTGCCTGTCACAATCTTTTGCCAGAATCCGACTTGTTTAACCCCCTGGATAACGCATACTGGATTTTCTGAACTCAGCTTCCTCCTTGGTCCTGACTTTAACCCCAGTATGGGCTGTCGGAAGTGGTTAATGGTACTGCTTCACACTCCCTACATGGGCCATTGGGCCCCAACACCTTCTAGTTTTCCCCCTTCCACACACTCACTCCTGCGCCTCTCTATATTTAAGGGGACATTAACAAATCAGGAACAAGGTGCCATTTACAAAAGCTAGGGGGCGCCAGTGGCTAGGGAGACCTGTCCCAGCAGTAAGTATAAGGCTGTGTTGCACCCACAGCGCTGAAACTGATGTTGTCTAACCAATCAAATTGCAGCAAACTGCGCTATGGTATGTGTTTGGTCAAGTACTTTATATGACGCACACGTGTTGTATTATATTAATAAATTCAGCCGCTGAGATATTGCCATTTGTGATCTATATCTAGTTTCTATTTTTTACGGGGTACCATATTTGCCTTTATAAATATTAAAGCTATTCCTATTCCTGTCAGTGTTTAACCCCCCGCTATCAGCATTAGTGCTGTTGGGCCCCATTAGCCCCTGAGCCCTGTCAGTGTTACTAATTGCCTGGGGCCGGAGATTTGTATAGTTCATTTTCTTATAACAAGTCCGTGTCAGGGAATTCTGCCTATTAAATCTGCCTTTTAATATGATACTGAAGAGGTTGATGGCAGAAAAGAACCTCTTGCTCCATCTGGTCTTTCCTATTAATACAATTTCATATTTAAGGCTCTAATACACTTTAAAGAGTCCTTTTGGGGCACACTTGGCATTCAGATTGTGTATATATCATATTTATGTGTATTTATTAAATGAATGCTACAATTATGTGAAAGGCCCACAGCATATATAGCTTGTACTTTAAGTTCAAGCAAAACACCCCAAACTTGTAATTATACATAATGTTTCATAAAAATAATCATATTGGTTATGGTATGGGTATGGTTATGGTATGGGTATGGTATGGTTATGGTATGGGTATGGGTATGGTTATGGTATGAGCATGGTTATGGTATCGGTATGGTTTTGGTATAGGTATGGGTATGGTTTTGGTATGGTTATGGTGTGGTTATGGTATGGGTATGGTTATGGTATGGGTATGGGTATGGGTATGGTTATGGTATGGGTATGGTTATGGTATGGGTATGGGTATGGTATGGGTATGGTTATGGTATAGGTATGGGTATGGTTTTGGTATGGTTATGGTGTGGTTATGGTATGGGTATGGTTATGGTATAGGTATGGGTATGGTTTTGGTATGGTTATGGTGTGGTTATGGTATGGGTATGGTTATGGTATGGGTATGGTTATGGTATGGGTATGGTTATGGTATGGGTATGGTTATGGTATGGGTATGGTTATGGTATGGGTATGGTTATGGTATGGTTATGGTATGGGTATGGGTATGGTTATGGTATGGGTATGGTTATGGTATGGGTATGGTTATGGTATGGTATGGTATGGGTATGGTTATGGTATGGGTATGGTTATGGTATGGGTATGGTTATGGTAAGGGTATGGGTATGGTTATGGTATGGTATGGGTATGGTTATGGTATGGGTATGGTGTGGTTATGGTATGAGCATGGTTATGGTATCGGTATGGTTTTGGTATAGGTATGGGTATAGTTATGGTATGGGTATGGTTTTGGTATGGTTATGGTGTGGTTATGGTATGGGTATGGGTATGGTTATGGTATGGGTATGGTTATGGTATCAGTATGGTTATGGTATTGGTATGGTTATGGTATTGGTTATGGTATTGGTTATGGTATCGGTATGGTTATGGTATCGGTATGGTTATGGTATGGGTATGGTATGGTGGAAGCCATGTTACTTCTTTTAAACTTCCCACATACAGGAGGATGGAGTGAACTGGAAGCCTGGGGTATGGAAGGCCCAAGTGAAGGGAGAGCCCACAACAAATTGGGTTTAGTGGTAGGCTGTTTAAATGCTACAGAATACTCTATGGCAACTAAACAACTTAAGTCAAAAGGTCAATGAAAAATCACCAATTCATGAAATATAAATGGCAGAGTAAGTTTAGTGGTGCAGAAGGCTGTGGGTTTATAACTATTTCACTTTCTATGAATGCCGATATGGATCTGTAGCAACCAGATAACATTCCACAGGGAGGTTTCCACTTTGGACAGTCTTCTCTATAGAAAGGCTAACGGTCTGACTACTTATAAAAAATAATAAAATCTAATGACATGGCTGGGCCGTGTTTTTAGACTTTGATCTTTCCTATCAGTAGGTATCTCCATTAATAGGAGCCAAATACAAACAGTGAGTTTATTAGTATCGGTCTCCTTTCAAAGAACCTTGCACTTTACCATGCCGCCTAACATTTAAACACTTTCACAAGCAGAATAAGCGTATTGTTCTGTCCCAGAGCTCCCATGCCGCTTGTCTTTCTCTCTCTATCTCCCATTCCCCAGCTGAAACTCCTGCAAAGAATATGAAAGATAGCCATGGTGGCCGCATTGGGCTACAGACTGGGTCACTGCAGACTCAGGTTGCAACTTATCTGCCCATTTTTTGAACCTAAACAGCCAATATCAGATCAGGATTGAGACAGATATATTGTTGGGCAATCAATTAAAGACCACACTGTTCTCTGGACGTGGTTTTCTCCCAGCTTGCCTGCATTGGCCCGCCAAGTCAATGATGGTATCAGCCCAACTGAACTGAGGAAGGAATGTAAAGATGCTTCCCATCGCTTTAGTGGAACTAGGGCAATAAGCCTTTGAAGCATGTATTAAGAGTAAAACAAGTTGCTTTTATGATTACATAGGAATCCTTATCACATGAAAGAACAACATGGACTTTGGCTGCAGATTAGAAGCAACTGATTAATCTTATTCTCTCTTTTTCCTTCTATTTTCCTTCTGTATCCGTGTATGTTGTTTCCCACTGTTCTGTTACTCAAGTTATCCCACCACAGGGGATGAGGAATAAGGACAAGCACAATGGCCTTCTTATACATGATAACAGCACAATAACAGTATATGTGCCCAAGCTAATCACAACCCCTTCTATATGGGCTATGGGATTCTTATCCATTTATACAAAATATTTTTTATCCAAATTATAGAGGGAAGTGTCTGTAAAGTGGTACAACAATAAAATAATAGTGAATGCTCTAATGCTCTTATTGGTTACAAGTTGGTCCAGTTTTGGAAATGTTCCTATTCTCCAAATGGATACAGGTATGTTAAAAACCCTGAACCCAAATAAAATCTCTTATTGTAGGTTTCTGCCAGGGTAACATTTACATGCCTGCCTGTTATTGCCTTGCCAATGTATTTTGGCTGCCGAAGGAGTCGGGTTACCACCCAGATGGTATTATGGCATAGCTGGCAAATTGCCAACTGGGGTCGGTGCTGTTATTAAAAATGTACCTGTAATATACCTGCCGGTAAGGCTGGAGACCCTACCTATAAATCCCTTCCTTCCCTGAGTCTCTCCGTGGCTGATCTGCCCCTTTTAAATAGTGAGTGTCTTCCCTGCCCATTTCCCTACCCCAAGTGCCAATTTCTCCATCCCAAATGTCCTTTTTCCTGTCTAGTCTGCCCATTGCCCTGTCCTGTAACATCATTGCCTGCCCCCCAAACCCAAAGGCTAACATCATTGCCTGCCCCCCAAACCCAAAGGCTAACATCATTGCCTGCCCCCCAAACCCAAAGGCTAACATCATTGCCTGCCCCCCAAACCCAAAGGCTAACATCATTGCCTGCCCCCCAAACCCAAAGGCTAACATCATTGCCTGCCCCCCAAACCCAAAGGCTAACATCATTGCCTGCCCCCCAAACCCGAAGGCTAACATCATTGCCTGCCCCCCAAACCCAAAGGCTAACATCATTGCCTGCCCCCCAAACCCAAAGGCTGGAATTCTTAAGAAAAAAAAAGCTGGCAACCCCACCAAGGAGTATTCTTGTGCATTAGAATATAATATAATACAATATAATAGAATATAACAGATCCAGTACAGAATGACAAGCCTAGAAAGTGAAAATTGGCTTATAGGCCAGTCCTACAAAGAGTTCAGAATAGGGTTAGACTCGAGGACCAGCACGGAATAAAGGTGGCCATACATGGGCTGCTGATTTGAGTTCTCTATGAAGGATTCAGCAACTTATCTGCCCATGTATGGGGACACAGGACAGTCTACCCAACCGATATCAACCAGGTGTCAATCAGGCAGGTTTGATTTTTTGGTGGGTGAAGACACATGGGGCAATTAGTTGTTGCTTTCTCGCCATACGGTAGGGTAGTGTCGCTGCAACTAATTGCATGGATTTGCCACTTGTGTCTTCACCCTTGTGGTTCAGGAACTGCATCAGATCATTGATGTGGTCCTTGCTCTGACCACTCCTATCTTCGTTGCTGCAATTCGGTCGCTTGGCCCTTAGGTGGGCATATCGGGAAAGATCTACATGTTTGGCGATCTCACCAAATGAGCGAATCTTATAATGCATGGCCGCCTTAAGACTCAAGAAAAGTCAAGGACAGGTTAAATGTTGGGATGGGCAATGGTAAAGAATGCCTAAGCAAGTACCACAATCCCAAAATACGGCATCTGGACACATGGAGCAAGCAGGGACTTGACTAGTGACCCATAGGCACTTGCACAGGTTTTTCCTGGAGACAACTCCTCGGGGGTTATTTACGACCACAAGTTCCGCGTACAAAGTGTCACAATAAGCATTTTACCCATAATTCCAGAGTAATTGCAGCTGCAAAGCAATTGGGCAAAACATTTGCAAAAAAAAGTGGAGAAGACTCTCAGGCTGCAACCACATTGGAGTCACAATAAAACTGCTTTGACAATTCTATATTAATATAAATATTACAGGTATGGGATCCCTTATCTGGAAGCCCATTATCCAGAAAGTTCTGAATTACAGAAAGGCCATCTCCCAGACTCTAATTTTTAAAAATGGTTTCCTTTTTCTCTGTAATAATAAAACAGTACCTGTACTTGATCCCAACTAAGATATAATTACCCCTTATTGGGGGCAGAACAGCCCTATTGGGTTTATTTAATGGTTAAATGATTCCCTTTTCTCTGTAATAATAAAACAGTACCTGTACTTGATCCCAACTAAGATATAATTACCCCTTATTGGGGGCAGAACAGCCCTATTGGGTTTATTTCATGGTTAAATGATTCCCTTTTCTCTGTAATAATAAAACAGTACCTGTACTTGATCCCAACTAAGATATAATTACCCCTTATTGGGGGCAGAACAGCCCTATTGGGTTTATTTAATGGTTAAATGATTCCCTTTTCTCTGTAATAATAAAACAGTACCTGTACTTGATCCCAACTAAGATATAATTACCCCTTATTGGGGCAGAACAGCCCTATTGGGTTTATTTAATGATTAAATGATTCCCTTTTCTCTGTAATAATAAAACAGTACCTGTACTTGATCCCAACTAAGATATAATTACCCCTTATTGGGGCAGAACAGCCCTATTGGGTTTATTTAATGGTTAAATGATTCCCTTTTCTCTGTAATAATAAAACAGTACCTGTACTTGATCCCAACTAAGATATAATTACCCCTTATTGGGGCAGAACAGCCCTATTGGGTTTATTTAATGGTTAAATGATTCCCTTTTCTCTGTAATAATAAAACAGTACCTGTACTTGATCCCAACTAAGATATAATTACCCCTTATTGGGGCAGAACAGCCCTATTGGGTTTATTTAATGGTTAAATGATTCCCTTTTCTCTGTAATAATAAAACAGTACCTGTACTTGATCCCAACTAAGATATAATTAATCCTTATACAAAACAAGCCTATTGGGTTTATTTAATATATAAATGATTTTAGCAGACTTAAATTGTGAAGATCCAAATTACGGAAAGATCCCTTATGCAGAAAACCCCAGGTCCCGAGCATTCTGGATAACAGGTCCCATACCTGTATATATTAAAAGAAAACAAATATACCATGTTATTAAAATCATGATTAGTTCCCCTTTAAGAATTGGCAGGCCGGGCAGCAGGCCTGGAGAGAGCGATGAAATTGCCTAATGTGCGATTAATGGAAGTGATTCATGTAGTGAGTCAGGGCTGCCGTTTAGGTGGGTTAGGGGGGAGCGACAGACGCCGCAGATCACGCGTATCCAAAGGTAAACTGATTAGTCAGATTGCGAATAAAAATACAGGGAAAATGTTATTATTAATCCCAAACGGGGGCTCGATGGAGGGAAGTGCCGCCTATTTCACATGAAAATGCAGTAATTATGGGAATGGGCCGGGCCCGGCCGCTGCTGTACGTTGTTGCTTATTAAAAGAAAATACATTCTGTTTTATTTAGGGATTTATTTTATTGCTGCTTCCGCCACAATTTCCCACAGTGCCTTATACGTGTCTAGTAATCAGCTGGCTCTTGCTATATTGTTTCATAAGTCATAACCTGCGGTGCAGAGGAGAGGAAGGGACAGACTGCTGTCAGGTGCAACCGTTACCATTGGCCCATTAGGGTGAGACCATCTGGCCAAAGCTTGGGGGGGTTAGGGCTTTACAGTAATATCACTGTGGGGCCCAGTTATTTCTTGCCGCTCACTGTTACTGTACACCCTATATTTGTACTTCAGAATCCTGAATGCACCAAAGGTTTGAGAAAGTCTGACCCCAATTAGACAGAGAGGGATTGGGCTGATGTGCCCTTGGCTTTTTCACTTACAAAATCAATTTAGCGAAGCTGGGGAAAGGCATGTGGCCGCTTATAGTTATTGCCAGCGTAAGCAGTTTGGAACCATCATGTTAGGACAATGTTGCTGCCAACAAAATATCAGCGGATAGAGTGTTATTTTTATAGGGTCTCTTACAACCCACAGAAGCCTCTATACACAGCACTGGAATGGGAAAAGGGGTCAGGATTTTAAAATATTGGCAATTATTTCCAGCTTCACCATTTTATAAATTACTTTTTACCCCAGGCTGGTGCTTCTCTGTGCCTTTTATTTTCCCATTCATCCCTTGTGCCGCCCTTAGCCAGTGTATGTGCGCTGAAGCTAAAGACTGTGAGGGAGTGAAGGTAGAAGACTGTGAGGGAGTGAAGGTAGAAGACGGTGAGGGAGTGAAGGTAGAAGACTGTGAGGGAGTGAAGGTAGAAGACGGTGAGGGAGTGAAGGTAGAAGACGGTGAGGGAGTGAAGGTAGAAGACTGTGAGGGAGTGAAGGTAGAAGACGGTGAGGGAGTGAAGGTAGAAGACGGTGAGGGAGTGAAGGTAGAAGACGGTGAGGGAGTGAAGGTAGAAGACGGTGAGGGAGTGAAGGTAGAAGACGGTGAGGGAGTGAAGGTAGAAGACGGTGAGGGAGTGAAGGTAGAAGACCGTGAGGGATTGAAGGTAGAAGACAGTGAGGGATTGAAGGTAGAAGACGGTGAGGGAGTGAAGGTAGAAGACCGTGAGGGATTGAAGGTAGAAGACAGTGAGGGATTGAAGGTAGAAGACCGTGAGGGAGTGAAGGTAGAAGACCGTGAGGGAGTGAAGGTAGAAGACCGTGAGGGATTGAAGGTAGAAGACCGTGAGGGAGTGAAGGTAGAAGACGGTGAGGGAGTGAAGGTAGAAGACGGTGAGGGAGTGAAGGTAGAAGACCGTGAGGGATTGAAGGTAGAAGACCGTGAGGGAGTGAAGGTAGAAGACGGTGAGGGAGTGAAGGTAGAAGACGGTGAGGGAGTGAAGGTAGAAGACAGTGAGGGAGTGAAGGTAGAAGACGGTGAGGGAGTGAAGGTAGAAGACGGTGAGGGAGTGAAGGTAGAAGACGGTGAGGGAGTGAAGGTAGAGGACGGTGAGGGAGTGAAGGTAGAGGACGGTGAGGGAGTGAAGGTAGAAGACGGTTAGGGAGTGAAGGTAGAAGACCGTGAGGGAGTGAAGGTAGAAGACGGTGAGGGAGTGAAGGTAGAAGACGGTGAGGGAGTGAAGGTAGAAGACGGTGAGGGAGTGAAGGTAGAAGACGGTGAGGGAGTGAAGGTAGAAGACCGTGAGGGATTGAAAGTAGAAGATGGTGAGGGAGTGAAGGTAGAAGACGGTGAGGGAGTGAAGGTAGAAGACGGTGAGGGAGTGAAGGTAGAAGACGGTGAGGGATTGAAGGTAGAAGACGGTGAGGGAGTGAAGGTAGAAGACCGTGAGGGATTGAAGGTAGAAGACGGTGAGGGAGTGAAGGTAGAAGACTGTGAGGGAGTGAAGGTAGAAGACGGTGAGGGAGTGAAGGTAGAAGACGGTGAGGGAGTGAAGGTAGAAGACTGTGAGGGAGTGAAGGTAGAAGACGGTGAGGGAGTGAATGTAGAAGACCGTGAGGGAGTGAAGGTAGAAGAATTTTGTTTTAAATGTAACAATTTATACCCCTTAATTGGGATAAACATCTATTGATTCTTAAATTTGTAATGTAGGAGAAAACCCCACGAAATCATATTTGAGCTGCCTAAATAAAGCTATTTTTACTTAAAATCAAGCAGGGAAGAAATACTTGACCTTTAACACATCTTCCCCCCACTGTTGTACCCCCACTGTTAGTATCCAGGAAACCAACAATCTGTATGTAAAGGGTCCATAACTTCTTTCTTGCCTACTAGCAGGCACCTACATGCAATGTCAGACTGTTGCATCTCTCTGCACAACCAGCTGCCAATAGGCTGTGTTTACACGCTGACCCTGATATAAATATATAAACAATAACTTTTACAGGCTGCTAAGCAGGGACATAAGGCACTTATCCACATGTTCCAATGTACTGCCAAGAAATGAATGAAATAACAGCAACTAAATAGAGCAGAAAATGTAAAGCAAGACTCTCTGATTTATCTGCAGCCTATAAATGTACAGACAGCTCTGCCCTGCTGGTACCTGCACCTGCATTATCTGCCTCTCAGCACAGACTCACTCATTGTTTGTTAACAATCTTAAATAAACAAAAAGGTGCTTATCAATTATCATCAATATATCTGAATAAGAAATCAACCCTAGGCAGAGAACTCCTTCAACACTTTCCCCTGTCTCTGTCCCTATATATTAGGTACCTACCTAGTGCTACCAACCCCTATTTCTGTAGGGAAATGAGAGCAGGGCAGGCAGTAACCCTTCCAACACTTTCCCCTATCTCTGCCCCTATATATTAGGTACCTACCTAGTGCTACCAACCCCTATTTCTGTAGGGAAATGAGAGCAGGGCAGGCAGTAACCCTTCCAACACTTTCCCCTATCTCTGCCCCTATATATTAGGTACCTACCTAGTGCTACCAACCCCTATTTCTGTAGGGAAATGAGAGCAGGGCAGGCAGTAACCCTTCCAACACTTTCCCCTATCTCTGCCCCTATATATTAGGTACCTACCTAGTGCTACCAACCCCTATTTCTGTAGGGAAATGAGAGCAGGGCAGGCAGTAACCCTTCCAACACTTTCCCCTGTCTCTGCCCCTATATATTAGGTACCTACCTAGTGCTACTAACCCCTATTTCTGTAGGGAAATGAGAGCAGGGCAGGCAGTAACCCTTCCAACACTTTCCCCTGTCTCTGCCCCTATATATTAGGTACCTACCTAGTGCTACCAACCCCTTTTTTTGTAGGGAAATGAGAGCAGGGCAGGCAGTAACCCTTCCAACACTTTCCCCTGTCTCTGCCCCTATATATTAGGTACCTACCTAGTGCTACCAACCCCTATTTCTGTAGGGAAATGAGAGCAGGGCAGGCAGTAACCCTTCCAACACTTTCCCCTGTCTCTGCCCCTATATATTAGGTACCTACCTAGTGCTACCAACCCCTATTTCTGTAGGGAAATGAGAGCAGGGCAGGCAGTAACCCTTCCAACACTTTCCCCTGTCTCTGTCCCTATATATTAGGTACCTACCTAGTGCTACCAACCCCTATTTCTGTAGGGAAATAAGAGCAGAGCAGGCAGTAACCATGCAGATATGTATCTGCTCCTGACAGTGGATTAATAGAATTTTTCCTAGGCAATATTGTTGAGTTATTGCTTTAGAGACAAATACATATTTTATATGGGTGTTTTTTTATATATATATTTTCCTGTTAATTAGGAAGGGCGCAGATTATGCTGCAGGGTAGTGTTGGTCAGACTATTACTGGCTCCGGGGGATAAGATCCCTATAATCAAGGGACAGCTATAAATTTTATGCATCAGTCAGTGAGGAAATTACATTCACCTTGAACTGAAGAGAAAGCTGTGTCCCTAAACGCCTGTCCCTT
Source organism: Xenopus tropicalis (assembly GCF_000004195.4). Lineage (NCBI taxonomy): Eukaryota > Metazoa > Chordata > Amphibia > Anura > Pipidae > Xenopus > Xenopus tropicalis. The sequence continues at coordinate 14,063,385 of NC_030677.2, read as the reverse complement.
TCCCTAGAGATAAGGGAGGGAGTGTTTGCCCCCAAGGATAAAAGCACCGACTCTTCCAGTTCAAGCCATTAGGTCAATTTATTTTCTCTTTAAATAAAAGGGCCATCATTTTGTTTGTAGTTTAGCAGTTTAAGAGCCGGAGTGCTGAAAAGGCATTGCTGTGCCGGTTATTTGCTGACGGAATGAAGGGACCAGTGACTTGCAAACATAAAATAAATGTTTCTGTCAAGTAAAATGCAATTGTTTTAGGTGTCTGGGGTATTTTGTGTAATTTTTCACAATCCACCCAACAACGCCATAGCCAGCTAAAACACTATGTAAGCCATTTAGTTTACACTTGGCAATTCTAGATGTTCCGTAGCTCCATTGGCGAGCATCGACCTACCCAGAATCGATCCCATTCACCCCAAAGCCAATTACCTGAAGCCATGCATTAGACTCACAAGCCAAGTCATTTTCACTCCAAAATGGACAATCCATTGCATTTTCTCATTACACCTGAGAGGTGTGAAAATATATATAGGAAAAAAAATCGAAGCCTATGTGGGGCGAGAAAGTCACTTTCATTGTCACATTTTAGTGGAAACACCTTTCATGGTTGCGACCGTTAGATGCTCAGAAGGACGTGTCTCTGACAGTGGAAAGAGCAAATGTGTTATGGACCTTTGTACAACTGTCAAGCTTGATGGATACGCGCCATTTTCCAAACACAGCTCCTTTGTATCCATACATAGCCTCCTTATATATCTATACAAACATCTGTGGTGTCACTGTTAATATATGGCCAAATATACCCCTAGTGTCTGTATGTACAGTAGAAAGTAAATCCTTTTCACCCAGTGTGGGAGCATTAAAAGGAACACTATACCCCCAAACAATGTAGGTCTCTATAAAAATATATCACATAAACAGCTCATATGTAAAACCCTGCTTCATCTAAATAAACCATTTTCATACAAATATACTGTTTTAGTACAGGTATGGGATCCCTTATCCGTAAACCTGTTATCCAGAAAGCTCCGAATTAAGGAAAGCCCGTCTCCCATAGACTCCATTTTAATCAAATAATTCAGAATTAAAAATTTCCTTTTTCTCTGTAATAATAAAACAGTACCTGTACTTGATCCCAACTAAGATATAATTACCCCTTATTGGGGCAGAACAGCCCTATTGGGTTTATTTAATGGTTAAATGATTCCCTTTTCTCTGTAATAATAAAACAGTACCTGTACTTGATCCCAACTAAGATATAATTACCCCTTATTGGGGGCAGAACAGCCCTATTGGCTTTATTTAATGGTTAAATGATTCCCTTTTCTCTGTAATAATAAAACAATACCTGTACTTGATCCCAACTAAGATATAATTACCATTTATTGGGGCAGAACAGCCCTATTGGCTTTATTTAATGGTTAAATGATTCCCTTTTCTCTGTAATAATAAAACAATACCTGTACTTGATCCCAACTAAGATATAATTACCCCTTATTTGGGGCAGAACAGCCCTATTGGCTTTATTTAATGGTTAAATGATTCCCTTTTCTCTGTAAATAATTAAAACAATACCTGTACTTGATCCCAACTAAGATATAATTACCCCTTATTTGGGGGCAGAAACAGCCCTATTGGGTTTATTTAATGGTTAAATGATTCCCTTTCTCGTGTAATAATAAAACAATACCTGTACTTGATCCCAACTAAGATATAATTAACCCTTATTGGGGGCAGAACAGCCCTATTGGGTTTATTTAATGGTTAAATGATTCCCTTTTCTCTGTAATAATAAAACAGTACCTGTACTTGATCCCAACTAAGATATAATTACCCCTTATTGGGGGCAGAACAGCCCTATTGGCTTTATTTAATGGTTAAATGATTCCCTTTTCTCTGTAATAATAAAACAGTACCTGTACTTGATCCCAACTAAGATATAATTACCCCTTATTGGGGGCAGAACAGCCCTATTGGGTTTATTTAATGGTCAAATGATTCCCTTGTCTCTGTAATAATAAAACAGTACCTGGACTTGATCCCAACTAAGATATAATTAACCCTTATTGGGGGCAGAACAGCCCTATTGGGTTTATTTAATGGTTAAATAATTCCCTTTTCTCTGTAATAATAAAACAGTACCTGTACTTGATCCCAACTAAGATATAATTACCCCTTATTGGATGCAAAACAATCCTATTGGGTTTAATTAATGTTTTATTGATTTTTTAGTAGACTTAATGTATGGAGATCCAAATTACGGAAAGTACTCACAACACAATACCTAGGTGACTAAATCCACCATCAGTCCTCAATGGCTGCTAAGCGTTCTGGCCCCGCTGCGCAGCGCTGCTATGGCACCTCCGATTGGCGGCAGCCCCACGATGGATAATTCCTCCTTGCTGGGTCACTACCACTATGTTTTTAATTGGAAACCCATCCTGTAGGCTCATATAGATCTTATGTACAGACACCAAAATGGTAAACTTTTACTTTATCTGAGTGGGAGAATTTTGTGTAGGGGATCTCCAATTAAATGATCAAATTGAAATGATTGTTATTGTTCGGCGATGTTCTCAGGGGGAGTTAAAGAAAAAAAAACAGCAGTTTTCCAGGCAGCCTAAAGACCAAATATATCAAATGTCACTCTGCCCAGGGAAAAAAATGTTACTGTCCTTTGTTAGCGTAACCATGGAAACAGCAATTAAATGCAGTTCTGCACATGCAATGTTCCGTGTATATCGAAGCTACATACGGCCCCGCGGGAAGGGGTAAGGTGTGCGTTCCTGTCAGGGGATGAGGCCCTACGGGGCAGGGAGTAAGGGGCATGCCCTGCAGCACACCAGGTCACTATGTGGCAGCCGAGATAAATAGAATATTTAGTAAACAGGGTGCAAATTGCCTATTAAATATGACATGAGATATGGGAGAGAATAGGGAAGGCAGAGGAAAGCCAATATGGCTGAATATAGCAGCTGCAAGCTGGGCCAGAACCCCCTCCATAAAATGTACATTTGTTTCTCACAAAATGTTTGCCTAAAAACTGTGTGTATTGTGATTGGAGGGAAATCCATTTCCTGATAGACATGTGATGATGCTACAGCATGGAGGAATCCATTTCCTGATAGTCATGTGACAGACCTACAGCATGGAGGTATCCATTTCCTGATAGTCATGTGACAGACCTACTGTATGGAGGTATCCATTTCCTGATAGTCATGTGACAGACCTACAGCATGGAGGAATCCATTTCCTGATAGTCATGTGACAGACCTACTGTATGGAGGTATCCATTTCCTGATAGTCATGTGACAGACCTACAGCATGGAGGAATCCATTTCCTGATAGTCATGTGACAGACCTACTGTATGGAGGTATCCATTTCCTGATAGTCATGTGACAGACCTACAGCATGGAGGAATCCATTTCCTGATAGTCATGTGACAGACCTACTGTATGGAGGTATCCATTTCCTGATAGTCATGTGACAGACCTACAGCATGGAGGAATCCATTTCCTGATAGTCATGTGACAGACCTACTGTATGGAGGTATCCATTTCCTGATAGTCATGTGACAGACCTACTGTATGGAGGTATCCATTTCCTGATAGTCATGTGACAGACCTACTGTATGGAGGTATCCATTTCCTGATAGTCTCTACTTCCTTTGTGTCAAAAAAAATGTTTTATGGCAGGAATTCTTCACATCAGCACAGGGCAAATTTGCACCTGGGCAGTAACCAAAGGCAACCAATCAGATGTTTGAGTTCTACCTACAGCTGCCAGCAGGGTCGAACTTGGGGGGTGCAGGACCCACCGGGGCTCCCGCCCCAGGGGCCCTACAGGTGAGCCAGCCGGCGGCGTCCCCTAATCCCCCGCAGGTTCCCCCACCTCAGGGGAGGAACTGTCGGGCAGGGGGAGCGCCGGCAAGGGTCGAGTCTGGGCCGCTGGGGCCCACCAGGATTTTTCCCGGTGTCCCGGAGGCCCAGTCTGACCCTGGCTGCCAGAAAAAAAAACAACTAATCACTGACTGGTTGCTAGAGGTTACTGCCCAGATACAAATTAACCCCCGCACTACCAAGCATTATAGGTAGAGTACCACTTTTGGAAACTGAGGCTAGAGCAAGGTCATTTAATGACAAATTCCTGTTAATATCTGGATTTTTCGCCAGGTTTTCCAGTAAAAAAACACCCATAGACTCCAATGGCCACAAAAAAAAAGTTGCTCGGCCAAACTTGAAAGTTGCGCAAAAAATGCCCAATGCTTATCTGGTAAAAAGTACAAAGCAGTAGCTTCTAGAATATAGAAATATGGGAAATCTAAAATGACTGAAAATAAAACAGCTCTGAAAATTGTATTCATTTGTATTATATATAAAAGTGTGTATCCGTGTAATGACAGGATTTGCCTATTAGAAGCAAGAGGGAGAATAAAGCAAGATATTGTGACACAACAGTGACATTGTGACTGCGAAGGTAAAGCCCATTACCGAGATAACTAGATGTTTGTGAGCAAAGCTGTCATGATAATGGCAAAATACATGTCTCCCTGTGCAACCTGGAAATCACAGTGTTCCCTGCAATCCCGCTGATGTGTTCCATTACATACACTTTGCCAGAGATACACCAGTATGTACATCGCCTATATACTCTACATACACAATGGCTGTGCCTATAAGTACAGAGGGATTTGCTTCTCCAGGTCACTCTTTATGGCAATAATAAAAAAAAATGAATAACTTTAACATGGGATGGGATTTGGAACAATGATGAAAGTATTAAGGCATATCTAGGGGTCTGATGCTTCCCCTTATCTACTTCAGATCTGTATGGGAAGCCCCTGCCCGACTGATATCTGGGTGATATTCGAACAGGTGTTGATCAGGCAGGTTTGATTTTTTAGTCCAATTGGGGACCCCATAAGCTCATTGATGCTGTCCTTGGTCAGATTTTTTGTATCCCCATTATTTGAATGCAATTGTTTGGCCCTAGGGCCAAACAATCCATTACCATCATATTGCCCTCCCAAGGTGGGCAATATGATGACCTTGCCAAACTAGTGAATCTAAAGGTGGCCATACACGGGCCGATTGTCTAAGGGTCTAAGGGGCCGATATCGGCAGCTTATCGGCCCGTGTAGGGGCACAAACAACAGGCCTGCCCGACCGATGTCTGGCCTGAAATTGGCCAGATATCAATTGGGCAGGTTAAAAAATATAGTCGGAACCGATTGCACCTATTACCAGTGCCCCCCAGGGCCAAACGACTGAATTAGCCTGAATTCACCTGATATCGCCCACCCATAGGTGTTGGACAGTGTTGGATTGGTACCAGAGTACTAGAGTCTCCCCTATGCTAGGAGAATTACAGGTGACCCACAATTTTGCTCCCATCACAGGTTACCCAAATTATGTTCAAAGGGGGCAAAAATGTTTGCGGGGGGGCCAGGGCCCCTGAAGTTATGCCGCTGGGTATAGAGATGGCTGTCTACTTTTTATCTTGTGTACATGCACAGATAATGGACTTGGAAGCCATGTCTTATGATGGCGCTGCAGGAGAATGCACACAGAATAACCAGGCACGGAACTGCTGAACTAAACAGCGACAGCTCATTGTATAACCTTTACCCCAGCCTATCTCCTATCTCGGCTACTACTGGAACTGAATTACGCTCCGGCTGCTGCTTCTGTGACACAAAGACTCCTGTTATCTTGGTTAATATTTGAAATAAATTAGTGCACCGTCACCTAGAATTCAACCAACTTGTTTCTTTCTGCAGGTCGGTAGCACTGCAATCTAAAGGGACATTGGTTTCACAAACTACACCTATACCTCTTTACTGGCACCCAAAAAAATAATTTTTTGCCTTTCTGGTTACAGGTTACAGATATATAGAAACATTGGGGTAACAGTCAACCCGCTATAGTTCCAGGGGTACCCAGGGCACAAATAAGCACTCACCCCAAATCCCCCCCTAACTGGCCTTCAGGCTGGGCCCCCTTAGCCCATAACAAGGTTACAGATATATAGAAACATTGGGGTAACAGTCACCCTGCTATAGTTCCAGGGGTACCCAGGGCACAAATAAGCACTCACCCCAAATCCCCCCCTAACTGGCCTTCAGGCTGGGCCCCCTTAGCCCATAACAAGGTTACAGATATATAGAAACATTGGGGTAACAGTCACCCTGCTATAGTTCCAGGGGTACCCAGGGCACAAATAAGCACTCCCCCCAAATCCCCCCTAACTGGCCTTCAGGCTGGGCCCCCTTAGCCCATAACAAGGTTACAGATATATAGAAACATTGGGGTAACAGTCACCCTGCTATAGTTCCAGGGGTACCCAGGGCACAAATAAGCACTCACCCCAAACCCCCCCCTAACTGGCCTTCAGGCTGGGCCCCCTTAGCCCATAACAAGGTTACAGATATATAGAAACATTGGGGTAACAGTTACCCTGCTATAGTTCCAGGGGTACCCAGGGCACAAATAAGCACTCACCCCAAATCCCCCCCCTAACTGGCCTTCAGGCTGGGCCCCCTTAGCCCATAACAAGGTTACAGATATATAGAAACATTGGGGTAACAGTTACCCTGCTATAGTTCCAGGGGTACCTAGGGCACAAATAAGCACTCACCCCAAATCCCCCCCTAACTGGCCTTCAGGCTGGGCCCCCTTAGCCCATAACAAGGTTACAGATATATAGAAACATTGGGGTAACAGTCACCCTGCTACAGTTCCAGGGGTACCCAGGGCACAAATAAGCACTCACCCCAAATCCCCCCCTAACTGGCCTTCAGGCTGGGCCCCCTTAGCCCATAACAAGGTTACAGATATATAGAAACATTGGGGTAACAGTCACCCTGCTATAGTTCCAAGTCAGCAATTAAGCACCAATCTTAATTAGCCTTCAGGTAGAAATACACAGCCACCTCCTACATTAGGGTGCTACTACATCATTACCAGGTCCTGCTGTTCTGTTTCTCTAGGGCAGTGGAAGAAATAACTCCAACCCTTCCAGTGTTTATGAATAGATATAAATAGTAGAATAGATACAGTATAACTATAATAGAATAAAATGCTTTACGGTAGTGCAGCATTTTGACATTGTGACAGTGATGGCAATGGACCCACTGGCCCTGCCCCATCATTCTTACCTACAGTATATGCTCCAGTTCTTGTAGTGAATCTACAGTATAAATATATAGTTATTACTCAGTTAACCATTTAATAAAGCTCAGTGGACACCTTATTCCCTAGCCCCATATTTCAGTAGACTTTGAATAATGGCGAGCACCACCACGTGAACTTTGTGTCTCCAAGTGAGGTCCTACTGGCGCAAATCTTACCTGTCCACGCTGATGACGCACAAGGTCATGATGGAAGCCGTACAGCACATTACATCCATGGCAATGAACACATTGCAAAAGACTTTTCCAAAGAGCCATTCTCCCCCAACCAGGTCCGTGATGATGACAAAAGGCATAACAGCCACCGCCACGGAGAGATCAGCCGCTGCCAAGGAAACCACCAGGTAGTTGGAAGGCTGCCTGAGTTTTTTGACTATGCAGACCGAGATAATGACCAAGGCATTGCCGGCAATTGTAAACAAAGTTATGATGGACAACACGACTCCAATGACTATTTTCTCCGTATCGCCATAAAGCAAGATCTCCTTTCCACAATCATCCTTCTCTGTATGGTTAAGAGTGGTTAAGTTTTGTTCAGTTGTAATTAAGGGTCTCTCAGTCATGAATTCAGATGGCAGAAGGTTCTGGTGGTGACAGGAGGGTTTGGCGCTGTGCAGAGATAGATGGGAATCTGGCAGTTGGCTCGGCTGGACCTGTATCAGCATGTTTGTTGCTCGCAGGGGGCAGGGAAAGCACAACGGTACATGAGATGCTCGTCAGTCCCGACACACCTATGGAAGGAACGAGTACAGCTTTTAGCATTCAGGCCAAAACTTCTACCAGACATCAAAATAATCCATATCTGTAAACCAGGATGAAGATCAAGACCTCATTTTTTACACAACATTAAAGCACACAACTGCTGTCACCCCCAAAGCAACATACTAAGAACACTCTGTGTTGCACTGGGTGAATCTATAGATACTTACAGCCACAATTATTCTACACCCAAGCAGTCAAAAGGACACCATCCCATGAGTGCAGAAGAGACATCATACCCACACACATAAGCACTCCGCTTGTCACCTTGAATAAACACGCAAGCACAAGTTGCTCCGTGTGTCACCTCAGATAGACGTCCAAGCGTTCAACACAGCGGCACTTACTGCAGCTCCTGTTTATTTCACCATCATTAAGCAACACACCGATCATACAAACACTATTAATAGTACAATTAATCTTCAATAAATACCCAACAAGACAACATACACACACAGCAAGTACTCTAGACTTTAGTAAACCTACAGGAATACAACAAGCACACAACTATACAACAAGCTTGGTATTCAGCTAGACATCACGCAAGCGCCTGTATTCTTTATTTTCCCTTTAATAGACACACAACAGGGCAACCTTCAGAGGAAACCACTTCTAGAACTGATTTATCTGCTTCCCCTGTAAGCACACAGTCTAATCACCCATATCTTCCGTGAGAATACAGAACGACAACATACAAGAACTCTCTGCTTTATCTTCAACAAACACCCACAGTGGGAACACAAAAAACACAAAGAACTCTACACTGAACCTTTAATAAATAGTTATAATGGCACAGCAGGGCAACAGATAAACCCTTAACAATCCACAAGCACATAGTACTCGGCAGTAGGGATACAACAAGGCAATATATATATATATATTATAAACACAGTGCTACTTTGTATTTCCCATCATAAACACACAACAGGGCAACACACAAGCAACAACACATAGATGCACCCAATAAGCACCCAAATGCAAAACATATAAGCACAAAGTGCTCTATACATCATTGTAAAAAGGAAAACAAACAACTAAACTGTATTCAATATTTAATAAATAGGAAAGCAACTTATTAATAATGTATATTCCATCTTCCAATGTAAAAGTATGTGACCTCTCCATTTTATGCACATAATCCAAAAACAAGTATATATAGGTATGGGACCTGTTACCAGCTCAGGAAAAATCATCATGAAAAATCATTTGAACATTAATTAACCCCAATAGGACTGTTCTGCCCCAATAAGGGGTAATTATATCTTAGTTGGGATCAAGTACAGGTACTGTTTTATTATTACAGAGAAAAGGGAATCATTTAACCATTAAATAAACCCAATAGGGCTGTTCTGCCCCCAATAAGGGGTAATTATATCTTAGTTGGGATCAAGTACAGGTACTGTTTTATTATTACAGAGAAAAGGGAATCATTTAACCATTAAATAAACCCAATAGGGCTGTTCTGCCCCAATAAGGGGTAATTATATCTTAGTTGGGATCAAGTACAGGTACTGTTTTATTATTACAGAGAAAAGGGAATCATTTAACCATTAAATAAACCCAATAGGGCTGTTCTGCCCCCAATAAGGGGTAATTATATCTTAGTTGGGATCAAGTACAGGTACTGTTTTATTATTACAGAGAAAAGGGAATCATTTAACCATGAAATAAACCCAATAGGACTGTTCTGCCCCCAATAAGGGGTAATTATATCTTAGTTGGGATCAAGTACAGGTACTGTTTTATTATTACAGAGAAAAGGGAATCATTTAACCATGAAATAAACCCAATAGGATTGTTCTGCCCCCAATAAGGGGTAATTATATCTTAGTTGGGATCAAGTACAGGTTCTGTTTTATTATTACGGAGATAAAGGAAATCATTTGAAAACATTTTGAATTATTTGCTTACAAAGGAGTCTATAGGAGATAGCCTTTCCATAATTCTGAACTTTCTAGATAATGGGTTTCTGGATAATCTATCTCATACATGTATTATATTTCTAAAGCAGGGCAGTGCAGCAAGCATATAACTAATGTAACTACAGTGTGACTGTAAGAGTCTTAATAGTTGCTCACTATAGAATAGAATAGAAATAGAATCTAATATACAATAAGACAAAGCAGCCCAGTAGCACAGCCTATACCGTATATCACACTCACATTTATATTGCCATGTTTGCTCTTCCCCGGCTCACAGCACAGAGCTGCCCCTCGGGGCTATATTTCTCCCCATTATGATTACTCATGAAATTCCTCTGCTGAAAACAACAAGTTCTTTTTATTTTCCCCCTATAACGGTTCCTGTGGGACTGAGGTTACTTTCACGCCATGGGGGCCACACTGAGAGCTCAGTAAAAGCCCTGTGTCAGGTCCCAGTGGGCACGGCGGGGGGCATCTCCCCTTCCTTCCCATGGGCTGTGCCGCTCTACAGGATATTCCACTCCGCAGCTCTGTAACTCACAGGGACTTGGGATTTCCTGACTGTCACATTTTAATTACAGCTGAGCGGCTCCAAACAAACATCAGCACATTGATTTCCATTTCTGCCCCTCTCCCTGGGGCTCAATAAATCAACACAAGAGCAAAGTGGAGACGACCTGGAATGATAAGCATTGCAGCCATACAGCCTCTTTATATTGGGGAGCAACTGAACCCCTAGAGCTGACACATATATGAGACAGACATAGAAGCAGAGGGGTTACCTTGTGTAGGTATGCTGGCAAATAGCTGCCACCAAATGCCCCTTGTATCTTCTCCAGACATCTTCTCTGCTCCTGCCTGGATTCTCCACCATCAGGACATCATGACCCTTCAGGAGGAGCTGCCCCAGGCTGTAGGAAGGGTTGGGGTATAAGGGGACCCCCCCCGGCTTTATCCCTGCGCACAGAATGCAGTGTAACTTGTAGAGGCTGGAGTTGGTTCATGTTCACTCAGGGACCCCCAGAGACCTCACACTCCCATCTCACCGCTCATTGCCTCTGCCTGGAAGTCCCAGCCGACACCCCATCTACACGGCAGAAGGAACCAAATGTTAGTAATTGCACCAACCCCCAAATCTGCCACTTCTTATCCTCTGGCACTGAAGCAGCGCAGCCCCCCCCCCCAGCAAGAGGCATCCGGCATCGCCCCCTCTCCCCCCCACCCCCCCTACCCCCCCTACCCACCCTACCCTTCACACTCCAGATTGACTGCTTCCCTCCTTCTTAGCCCTCTCTCTTTCTCTCTCTTTCTCTAACTCCACTTCCGTCTGTCTCTCTTACTCTTCTGTTCTCTCTCTCACTTCTCCATTCTCTCTCTCACTGCTTCCCCTGCTCTCACCCACAGACTCACTGTCACACTTCTATTCACATCTTTCTGGCATCTGTCTCTCATTCACTTCTCACTCTCTACTTTTTTCTTCTTTCTTCACTCGCTCGCCGTCTCATTCACTTTTCTACTCTCAACTTCTGTGTTTAACTCTTATTGCTCTTTTCTCACTTTCACTGCTTCTCTCCTCTCTCTCTTGCTCATCACTGATGCACTCACTCATTCAGGCTCACTCTCATTCACTTACTGATGCACTCACTCACTGATGCACTCACTCATTCAGGCTCACTCTCATTCACTTACTGATACACTCTCTCACTGATGCACTCACTCATTCAGGCTCACTCTCATTCACTTACTGATGCACTCTCTCACTGATGCACTCACTCATTCAGGCTCACTCTCATTCACTTACTGATGCACTCACTCACTGATGCACTCACTCATTCAGGCTCACTCTCATTCACTTACTGATGCACTCACTCACTGATGCACTCACTCATTCAGGCTCACTCTCATTCACTTACTGATGCACTCACTCACTGATGCACTCACTCATTCAGGCTCACTCTAATTCACTTACTGATGCACTCACTCACTGATGCACTCACTCATTCAGGCTCACTCTCATTCACTTACTGATACACTCTCTCACTGATGCACTCACTCATTCAGGCTCACTCTCATTCACTTACTGATGCACTCTCTCACTGATGCACTCACTCATTCAGGCTCACTCTCATTCACTTACTGATGCACTCACTCACTGATGCACTCACTCATTCAGGCTCACTCTCATTCACTTACTGATGCACTCACTCACTGATGCACTCACTCATTCAGGCTCACTCTCATTCACTTACTGATGCACTCACTCACTGATGCACTCACTCATTCAGGCTCACTCTCATTCACTTACTGATGCACTCACTCACTGATGCACTCACTCATTCAGGCTCACTCTCATTCACTTACTGATGCACTCACTCACTGATGCACTCACTCATTCAGGCTCACTCTCATTCACTCACTGATGCACTCACTCATTCACTCTCGCTCTCACCCCTCCCTTCTCACATTGTGTATTAATTCTCTCAGTCCCCCTTTCCGTTCTGTCACACACGTAACCATTTCTTGTTTCTCCCCCAAATGCCCAGTGTTACACTCACACTCTTGTTAGATCACTCACATTTAACAGTCTCTTGCTGTTACACACACAGACGCTCTCACTCACACAGACACATACATTTTGTCACTTACTCGTTGTCTCTGACACACACACACATGTACCTGCACACACTCTCTGACTTTCTCAGACCAATACACAGTCTCTCACACACACACTCACACTTACACACACACACACTCTCACACACTTACACACTCTCACACACTCACACACACACTTACACACTCTCACACACACACACTCTCACACACTCACACACACACACTTACACACACACACTCTCACACACTTACACACTCTCACACACTCACACACACACTTACACACTCTCACACACACACACTCTCACACACACACTCTCACACACACACTCACACACACTTACACTCACACACACTCTCACCCAAATGTCTTTCTTTTTCCATTTGCCCCTGGTCCTTACCTCCTTGTTACACTCTTATTCCTATTCCCTCACCTTATCACACTTTCTTCCTATCTGTAAGACACAAAGACTCTCTCACACACACTGTCACATTCTGTGTCTCTTCCCCACACACAGTCCCATTTACCTGTCTCTCAGAGCCTCTCACACTCGGTGGCGCCAGTGGTTCTGATGCCCCAGCTGGTGCGGCTGTGAATTTACCCAGTGAAACAGTGGAGCAGCCGGAGCTCAGGGAGGAGTGTGAGGAGTTAACCCCCGAGCAGGATTTAATTCCTTGTGCAGATTAGAAGCGAATGGGTTGACTCTGTGTCTCCCAGTCCCCAGCACCAACACGGAGTCTGTATGTGTGTATGTGCCATCCCCCTGGGTGCTAAATATAAACCTTCCCTGCCTGGCACAGAGCTGTGGGCACAGGCACCTCCTTACAGGCAATGATTACAATTAGAGGTCCACTAGCTATCATTTCTGTTTATATATATATATTTTATATTTTTTTTCATCATCAATCATTTTATTATATAGTGCCAGAAAGCTATGCAGCACTTATCAGCTTATAAAAGGGTTGCAGGGGTCACAAGAGCTTACTATCTAAATGAGTTTCTACTGTCTGTATATAAGGGGTGTCTAGGCAATGCAGCATGCCCATGTAGTAAGCTTAATAATATAATAATATACTTTACTACTGGGGATCGTGGGGCTATTTTACTGTAATATAAAAGGTGCTACAATGCAGCAGTGCAGCAACCAATCAGATCTTTGCTTTTATCTTATTACTTGCAGTTGAATGATTTAAACTTGACTTATGACTGGCTGCTGTGGGACACTGTACTGGGGCAATTGGATAAATAGACTCCAACAAATGTGCCCCCAGGCCACCACTAGCAGAAGTGGATCCAGGAACTGGTCCGATTGCCATCTTGGAGTCAGGAAGGAAATTTTTCCCCTCTGTGGCAAATTAGAGAGGCTTCAGATGGGGTTTTTTTTGCCTTCCTCTGGATCAACTGGCAGTTAGGCAGGTTATATATAGGCATTATGGTTGAACGTGATGGAAGTGTGTCTTTTTTCAACCTGATTTACTATGTTACTAAGTGTAGAGCCACCATAAATGACCCTAACAAGACCCCGTAGACTGTGTTTTGCCCCTGCCCCGGATTACTAAAGTGTCCTGCCTCCTTACATTACCCACAGTCCATGATTGAGAGACTTTTGTTATTTGGATGATTTTACATCCTTTGCCCCCCCCCCGTCCCCTTTATCCGCACTCCCCAAGGCTGACAGCCGGCGCTGATAAAACGACAGAAATAGGGATGGAGCTACAGTCACACACTCACCTCCATGGAAAGGGCACTTGTGATGTTTATAGAGAAAACGGGTCCCGGATTTAGAGAGAAAAGCGACAACGACAGATCTGTTTTTAGCCAATGTCTGTTATGGTGACATTTTTATCTCTCCCCTATGAGACATAAACATGCGCTGTAATATAATAATCCATTTAACTAATCATTAAGCTTAATTGCTGAATAAATATAAAAAGGAAGCTCTGCAGTTTACAGTGGACACAAATAGTCCAAGTACCATAAATAATCTGTAACCTGTTTCCTTATAAACAGCACCCAGTGATGTCACAATATCCTCATTTTATTCATGTGCCAAAAACAATTACTTGGAAGGAATCCCGTCATGGGGAAACATGTTTATTTCCAATAGAGCTTCTCCATGGGGCTAGCCATATTCTTCATTTCCCAGGGTGCCACAGCCATGTGACCTGTGCTCTGATAAACTTCACTAACACTTTACTGCTGCGCTGCAAGTTGGAGTGATATCCCCCCCCTCACCCCCAGCAGCCGATCAGCAGAACAATGGGAAGGGAGCAAGATAGCAGCTCCCAGTAGGTATCAGAATAGCACTCAATAGTAAGAAATCCAAGTCCGGCTTGGGACTCCTCCAGTTACATGGGAGTAGGAGAAACAATAGGTTAGCTGAAAGCAGTTCTAATGTGTAGCGCTGGCTGAAAGCTCAGACTCAGGCACAAGGCACAGAGATGGCGCCTACACACCAATATTACAGCTACAAATACATTTGTTGGTTCAAGGATAAAAGGTTAAATGGCAGAGGGAATTATTTGCTATGTAACAGTGTCATTTAGAAATAAAAAGTACCCCATAAATATCATGACATTATCCATTTAAATGAAAAGAATATTTGAGTTACCATGCCATTCAGGGACTTGTATAACAGCATTTTTAAAAGATTCTAGATACAAATCATACTCAGAGTTCCCTGTATAACTCAGCCTGCAGCCTTGTGCCTTTATATGGGCACAGAACCCCTCAGTGACTGCTAATATCCTTATCATTTACAGTAGAGGGTACATTATCCCTTATAATACATGAGTGATACTCAGAGTTCCCTGTATAACTCAGCCTGCAGCCTTGTGCCTTTATATGGGGGGCACAGAACCCCTCAGTGACTGCTAATATCCTTATCATTTACAGTAGGGGGTACATTATCCCTTATAATACATGAGTGATACTCAGAGTTCCCTGTATAACTCAGCCTGCAGCCTTGTGCCTTTATATGGGCACAGAACCCCTCAGTGACTGCTAATATCCTTATCATTTACAGTAGGGGGTACATTATCCCTTATAATACATGAGTGATACTCAGAGTTCCCTGTATAACTCAGCCTGCAGCCTTGTGCCTTTATATGGGCACAGAACCCCTCAGTGACTGCTAATATCCTTATCATTTACAGTAGGGGGTACATTATCCCTTATAATACATGAGTGATACTCAGAGTTCCCTGTATAACTCAGCCTGCAGCCTTGTGCCTTTATATGGGGGGCACAGAACCCCTCAGTGACTGCTAATATCCTTATCATTTACAGTAGAGGGTACATTATCCCTTATAATACATGAGTGATACTCAGAGTTCCCTGTATAACTCAGCCTGCAGCCTTGTGCCTTTATATGGGGGGCACAGAACCCCTCAGTGACTGCTAATATCCTTATCATTTACAGTAGGGGGTACATTATCCCTTATAATACATGAGTGATACTCAGAGTTCCCTGTATAACTCAGCCTGCAGCCTTGTGCCTTTATATGGGGGGCACAGAACCCCTCAGTGACTGCTAAT
The DNA here is from genome assembly GCF_000004195.4 of Xenopus tropicalis. Taxonomy (NCBI): domain Eukaryota; kingdom Metazoa; phylum Chordata; class Amphibia; order Anura; family Pipidae; genus Xenopus; species Xenopus tropicalis. The sequence goes on along the minus strand of NC_030677.2, from coordinate 14,047,369 downwards.
ATCCTTATCATTTACAGTAGGGGGTACATTATCATTTATAATACAGGAGTGACGGCTATAACCCCAAGTCACGTGGTTTCATTCCCTATTACAGGTGAGCCTAGCTTCTTTTTTCTAGTCATGTGACCCCAGATCAATCTTGCCTGAAATCCCCTCTTGTTGCGTAGGATAACCCCCTTTTGCCCACCAAGCATCCCTGGAAGCATACTGAGCAGCCCTCTCTGTAGGGGGAGCTCTCTGCATGGAGCTGGTTCCGTTTGGGCACTATCAAGCAAGTGCAGCAAAGCAGTGTTCCAAGAAACCTGATTGGCCAGTTACAGTTACACAACTGCCTAGCGCTAAAGCTGCACTTTGGGGGCCCCCTGGGGGCGGGAGTGTTATGTATAAATAGTGTAGGTTTGTAATCTGTATGATCCATTGTGGCTACAGTTTATATTTCCTGCCTTAGAATTGCTTGTCACTGCGGGAAATGCCATACAGCGCACCAGAAACACACAGTTTGCATTTACATCCGGCAGCTTTGTGCACAGCAGGCACATGAGAATATAATGACACATGTAGTGCAGTTGTTTGGTGGGGAAATACAGTCAGGCAGAAGAGCTTGCAATCTAAAATCTACCATCAAACCTCATTTGCTGCTTAGGCCGTTGATGCTGTGCTATCATTGGTGGTGAAAGGGTTCATAAACCAGTTCCAGTCCCCTCCCCTAAGAGCATCTTGCCTTACTATACACAGGGCCGCCAGTAGGAGTGCCCAAGGGTGAAGCAGTCAGGGGCAGAGAGACATGAAAGTGCGGGACTTGTGGGAAATAATGGGGTGTAAATGGACATTTTTTAGTGGGGTCCCATTTTAGTTGTTGACAGGACCCAGCACCTTGCGATCCCAGATAGACTAATAACTAAGAGCCCCGGCAGGGAAGGGCCCATATCTATGGGGCTACGTGATCACTGATTGTGGCCCAGTCCAGGAGTAACAACACCTTTCCCAGCACTATATTGCCTTACTATACATTCTATGCCTCAGTTACTGCCCCTACTCCTCAAACCATCTTGCCTTACTATTCACACTATCCCACAGATGCAGCCCTCTTGCCTTACTAACCATAATATTCCTTAGCCCATTCCCCTTCCACCATTCCCCTTCCACCATTATGCCAGGGTCGGATTGGGGGGTGCAGGGCTTCTGCCTCAGGGGCCCCTGCACCCCACAATGGCCCCTGCCTCCTTCACACCCTCCCCCCGCAGGAGCCCCCAACACCCTCCGAACCCCTCGGATCGCAGGAGCACCCCTGACTTCATCTTGCCTTACTATTCACACTATAACAGATACCACCATCATTTCTTACTAAACTGTACATAATATCCCATAGTTGCAGCCCATTCCCCTGGCACCATCTTGCCTTACTATTCACATAATCCTAGAGATACTACCCTCTTGCCTTACTATATACATTACCCCACAGTTCAGTGAACAGGAAGGAACCTGCAGGAGCTGCTGTTTTAATCACCCCCCCAGGGTAACAGGCCCCCCCATGACGGAGGGCACTAATTGAATACTCCCCAGGCAAATTGGCCGGGTATGAGGAGCTGTACTAGTAGGGTTCTAGAGTAAATGGCACTGCTGTACTTTAGAGCTTTCCAGATAACAGAACCCAGGCCTTCATGCAATACAGCACTAGTACAACAGTGAGGCAGGGATAAATAGGAGCTGCAGGTTTACTTCCCCTTGTCTCATATATATAGATTTATATCACTTGCTTTAATAGTGATTTCTGCAGAATTTGCGGTGAGTGTAGGTCTATGTTGCACATAGCGCTTGGGAAACACCCAATACCCCCCCCCCCCCGCACGCTTTCCGACGAATGGAATCACCCAATACCCCCCCCGTGCGCGCGCGCTTTCCGACGAATGGAAACACCCATAACCCCCCCCCCCCGCGCTTTCCGACGAATGGAATCACCCAGACTGGGCACATTTACAGCTAAAAACAAAATTCCTTTCCCTTCTGGATGCTCAATTAAACCAAAGGCAAGGGGATAAAATCAGGAGCTGGAGCTGCCATACTGCCTTCTGCGCCAAGGGAAAAATATTATCCATATACTTCAATGAAACAGGGCCCCCAGTGGCCAGATTAGGATAGGAATACACTAGAAACCCTGCTTTATTTACCACTGAGCATCTCTCAGGCGAGTCCTTGTTTAACCCTGTATGTAAATCCCTGCAAATCTTTCCCTGTTGAGAAGTCGTATTTTCCTGTATCATTTCCACCCTGAAGCCGTTATATTGCTTTGCGACTGCTCTCAGAGTGTTTGCCATTCCTTCAGGTGATTAAACTGTGTATCTATCCACTGACTGCATTCATTACTGCCATTGTCTGTAATTAAATCCTCCCTGCTGTAAGTGATCTGAGCCAGTCTAGGGGGAATATTTATAAACCTATAACAAGCTGTTTGCCTTCTACAGGGCCGGGCTTAGAGAGGCTTTCTATAAGCTCAAACTGTTAGGAAGCTTATGGGGCTGTTCCTGCTGAATTGTGCTTAGTACAGGGGAATCCCTATGCTGGCATAGTTTTATGGTATCTCTCTGTACAGGCTATGAGCAAACTTAGGGGGCTGTTCCTGCTGAATTGTGCTTAGTACAGGGGAATCCCTATGTGCCATAGTTTTATGGTATCTCTCTGTACAGGCTATGAGCAAACTTAGGGGGATGTTCCTGCTGAACTGTGCTTAGTACAGGGGAATCCCTATGTGCCATAGTTTTATGGTATCTCTCTGTACAGGCTATGAGCAAACTTAGGGGGCTGTTCCTGCTGAATTGTGCTTAGTACAGGGGAATCCCTATGTGCCATAGTTTTATGGTATCTCTCTGTACAGGCTATGAGCAAACTTAGGGGGCTGTTCCTGCTGAATTGTGCTTAGTACAGGGGAATCCCTATGTGCCATCGTTTTATGGTATCTCTCTGTACAGGCTATGAGCAAACTTAGGGGGCTGTTCCTGCTGAATTGTGCTTAGTACAGGGGAATCCCTATGCTGCCATAGTTTTATGGTATCTCTCTGTACAGGCTATGAGCAAACTTAGGGGGCTGTTCCTGCAGTTATAAATGCCAGAATATAATATAATGGTGTTGTGGGCTGTTCCTTCCCAGTATTTACTTACAGCAAGTGCCGCTGAGAGGAGAATGGGTTTCATGGAACATTACAGAGCTAAATGAATTCTCACAGCTTCGCCCCCCGGGGGGGGGGCTGATTGATGGCAGAGCCTTTGCCTAATTACGGCCGTTAGCTCTATAAATCTTGTCCGTGTGTCTGTATGCGCCGACCCCTCTCCGGGCACTCAGCGGGGATAAGGGGGAATAATGAACCGATCCCATTCATAGGATTTAATAGAATTATAGGATGTCCCAATAAAACCGCCACCGACACCATCTCTCCCTACTATACCTACTCCCCCTGAAAAAGACGCATGCAAACTGCAAGAGCCCCAATAACCCCTCATTCCAAGGGCTCTTGCTTTATATTGGGGGTGAAAGCTGCATTGTGGGTAAAAAACATTAAAAAATAGTGAGTTACATCTAAAATTGCACTTTGCAAACTGCATTTGGGGGGCATTAATGACCTTATAGATTCTGCAGAAAGCTTTACCATACCTGAGCAATCAGCCGTAGAACCTCCCTCTGTTTGTTTAAGTTAGCAGCTGCCATTTTAGCTTGGTCTCAGTAGCTTCCTGCCGCAGCTCTGGCTGCTGGTAACTCAGATTACACAGAGTTGGGAGGGGGAGCAGGAGAAGGGAGGGGGAGAGGGAGAGAGCTGCTCAGACTGGTGCCAGTGCCCTGAAGGATTTTTCTGAGAAGGAAGTCTGAATCAGAAAAACATGTTTACACAATAGAAGACAAGAAATCCTGTGTTTCTTTTGATAGAGGACTCAGTGCAGCGTTTCTGTGAGTGCTTATGGCTGTATTTACCTTTCTGATAAAGCGACTGAGTGTTTACCTTTCCTTCTCCTTTCCACTTTTCAAACTCCTGCTTTTCACATGGTATTAGTAACGAGCCCTTAAGCGTCTCATTTCCCCACGCCAGAAAGCATAATCTGAAACGTGATTACTCTTAATTCTTCTAAACCCAGTTACCCCCAACATGTAACTGAAACAACAAACAGAGGAATCTGAACGCTTAGAAAGAATATTTAACAACTGTGAGAAGAGTCTTTAGTTATCTGTGTGTGAGGGATTAATGACTATAACTTAATTTATAGAATGTATCCCCCCACTGCTACTATAGGCACCATCTCTCCCTACTATACCTGCTATCCCACAGCCCCAGTCCCTTCCCAGAGGCTATTATCCCCCACTGCTACTATAGGCACCATCTCTCCCTACTATACCTGCTATCCCACAGCCCCAGTCCCTTCCCAGAGGCTATTATCCCCCCACTGCTACTATAGGCACCATCTCTCCCTACTATACCTGCTATCCCACAGCCCCAGTCCCTTCCCAGAGGCTATTATCCCCCACTGCTACTATACTCACCATCTCTCCCTACTATACCTGCTATCCCACAGCCCCAGTCCCTTCCCAGAGGCTATTATCCCCCCACTGCTACTATAGGCACCATCTCTCCCCTACTATACCTGCTATCCCACAGCCCCAGTCCCTTCCCAGAGGCTATTATCCCCCCACTGCTACTATAGGCACCATCTCTCCCTACTATACCTGCTATCCCACAGCCCCAGTCCCTTCCCAGAGGCTATTATCCCCCCACTGCTACTATACTCACCATCTCTCCCTACTATACCTGCTATCCCACAGCCCCAGTCCCTTCCCAGAGGCTATTATCCCCCCACTGCTACTATAGGCACCATCTCTCCCTACTATACCTGCTATCCCACAGCCCCAGTCCCTTCCCAGAGGCTAATATCCCACTGCTACTATAGGCACCATCTCTCCCTACTATACCTGCTATCCCACAGCCCCAGTCCCTTCCCAGAGGCTATTATCCCACTGCTACTATAGGCACCATCTCTCCCTACTATACCTGCTATCCCACAGCCCCAGTCCCTTCCCAGAGGCTAATATCCCACTGCTACTATAGGCACCATCTCTCCCTACTATACCTGCTATCCCACAGCCCCAGTCCTTCCCAGAGGCTATTATCCCCCCACTGCTACTATAGGCACCATCTCTCCCTACTATACCTGCTATCCCACAGCCCCAGTCCCTTCCCAGAGGATATTATCCCTCCACTGCTACTATAGGCACCATCTCTCCCTACTATACCTGCTATCCCACAGCATCAGTCCCTCCCCAGAGGCTATTATCCCCCCCACTGCTACTATAAGGCACCATCTCTCCCTACTATACCTGCTATCCCACAGCCCCAGTCCCTTCCCAGAGGCTATTTATCCCCCCACTGCTACTATAGGCACCATCTCTCCCTACTATACCTGCTATCCCACAGCCCCAGTCCCTTCCCAGAGGCTATTATCCCCCCACTGCTACTATAGGCACCATCTCTCCCTACTATACCTGCTATCCCACAGCCACAGTCCCTTCCCAGAGGCTATTATCCCCCCACTGCTACTACAGGCACCATCTCTCCCTACTATACCTGCTATCCCACAGCCCCAGTCCCTTCCCAGAGGCTATTATCCCCCCACTGCTACTATAGGCACCATCTCTCCCTACTATACCTGCTATCCCCACAGCCCCAGTCCCTTCCCAGAGGCTATTATCCCCCCACTGCTACTATAGGCACCATCTCTCCCTACTATACCTGCTATCCCACAGCCCCAGTCCCTTCCCAGAGGCTATTATCTCCCCACTGCTACTATAGGCACCATCTCTCCCTACTATACCTGCTATCCCACAGCCCCAGTCCCTTCCCAGAGGCTATTATCCCCCCCACTGCTACTATAGGCACCCTCTCTCCCTACTATACCTGCTATCCCACAGCCCCAGTCCCTTCCCAGAGGCTATTCTCCCCCCCACTGCTACTATAGGCACCATCTCTCCCTACTATACCTGCTATCCCACAGCCCCAGTCCCTTCCCAGAGGCTATTATCCCACTGCTACTATAGGCACCATCTCTCCCTACTATACCTGCTATCCACAGCCCCAGTCCCTTCCCAGAGGCTATTATCCCCCCCCACTGCTACTATAGGCACCATCTCTCCCTACTATACCTGCTATCCCACAGCCCCAGTCCCTTCCCAGAGGCTATTATCCCCCCACTGCTACTATAGGCACCATCTCTCCCTACTATACCTACTATCCACAGCCCCAGTCCCTTCCCAGAGGCTATTATCCCCCCACTGCTACTATAGGCACCATCTCTCCCTACTATACCTACTATCCCACAGCCCCAGTCCCTTCCCAGAGGCTATATCCTCCACTGCTACTATAGGCACCATCTCTCCCTACTATACCTGCTATCCCACAGCCCCAGTCCCTTCCCAGAGGCTATTATACCCCCACTGCTACTATAGGCACCATCTCTCCCTACTATACCTGCTATCCCACAGCCCCAGTTCCTTCCAGAGGCTATTATCCCCCCCACTGCTACTATAGGCACCATCTCTCCCTACTATACCTGCTATCCCACAGCCCCAGTCCCTTCCCAGAGGCTATTATCCCCCACTGCTACTATAGCACCATCTCTCCCTACTATACCTGCTATCCCGCAGCCCCCAGTCCCTCCCCAGAGGCTATTATCCCACTGCTACTATAGACACCATCTCTCCCTACTATACCTGCTATCCCGCAGCCCCAGTCCCTCCCCAGAGGCTATTATCCCACTGCTACTATAGGTACCCATCTCTCCCTACTATACCTGCTATCCCACAGCCCCAGTCCCTTCCCAGAGGCTATTATCCCCCCACTGCTACTATAGGCACCATCTCTCCCTACTATACCTACTATCCCACAGCCCCAGTCCCTTCCCAGAGGCTATTATCCCCCCACTGCTACTATAGGCACCATCTCTCCCCTACTATACCTGCTATCCCACAGCCCCAGTCCCTTCCCAGAGGCTATTATCCCACTGCTACTATAGGCACCATCTCTCCCTACTATACCTGCTATCCCACAGCCCCAGTCCCTTCCCAGAGGCTAGTATCCCCCACTGCTACTATAGGCACCATCTCTCCCTACTATACCTGCTATCCCACAGCCCCAGTCCCTTCCCAGAGGCTATTATCCCCCCACTGCTACTATAGGCACCATCTCTCCCTACTATACCTGCTATTCCCACAGCCCCAGTCCCTTCCCAGAGGCTATTATCCCCCCACTGTACTATAGGCACCATCTCTCCCTACTATACCTGCTATCCCACAGGCCCCAGTCCCTTCCCAGAGGCTATTATCCCCCCACTGCTACTATAGGCACCATCTCTCCCTACTATTACCTGCTATCCCACAGCCCCAGTCCCTTCCCAGAGGCTATTATCCCACTGCTACTATAGGCACCATCTCTCCCTACTATACCTGCTATCCCACAGCCCCAGTCCCTTCCCAGAGGCTATTATCCCACTGCTACTATAGGCACCATCTCTCCCTACTATACCTGCTATCCACCAGCCCCAGTCCCTTCCAGAGGCTATTATCCCCCACTGCTTACTATAGGCACCATCTCTCCCTACTATACCTGCTATCCCACAGCCCAGTCCCTTCCCAGAGGCTATTATCCCACTGCTACTATAGGCACCATCTCTCCCTACTATACCTGCTATCCCACAGCCCCAGTCCCTTCCAGAGGCTATTATCCCCCCACTGCTTACTATAGGCACCATCTCTCCCTACTATACCTGCTATCCCACAGCCCCAGTCCCTTCCCAGAGGCTATTATCCCCCCACTGCTACTATAGGCACCATCTCTCCCTACTATACCTGCTATCCCACAGCCCCAGTCCCTTCCCAGAGGCTATTTTTAATTGCAAGTAACCTGCCCCCCTGCCCCCAGCAGCCTGGAACCCCAACAGGAGCTAGAACTTCCGCAGGAGAACCTGGGAGTGTCCAGTGAGGATCCAGTGAACCCAGTAAGCTCTGTACACATTCAGAACTGTAATCTTATTTCTATCTATCCATTATCATCATATATCTATAGCTAAATATATATCAGTCTGTCTATCATCTATCTATCCATCTATGTATCTTCTATCTATCTATCTATCTATCTATTTATCTATCATCTATCTATCTATCGTCAATCTATCTATCTATCTTCTATCTATCATCTATCTATCATCTATCTATCTATCATCAATCTATCAATCAATCTATAAATCAATCTATCTATCTTCTATCTATCTATCTATCTATCTATCATCTATCTATCATCTATCTATCTATCTATCTATCTATCTATCTATCTATCTATCTACCTATCTTCTATCTATCATCTATCTATCATCTATCTATCTATCATCAATCTATCAATCAATCTATCAATCAATCTATCTATCTTCTATCTATCTATCTATCATCTATCTATCATCTATCTATCTATCTATCTATCTATCTATCTATCTTTCTATCTATCGTCAATCTATCAATCAATCTATCTTCTATCTATCTATCGTCTATCTATCATCTATCTATCTATCTTCTATCTATCTATCTCTCTATCTATCTATCTATCTATCTATCTTCTATCTATCTATCTATCTATCTATCTATCTATCTATCTATCTATCAATCAATCAATTAATCTATCTATCTTCTATCTATCTCTCTTCTATCTATCATCTATCTATCTATCTATCTTTCTTTCTATCTATCGTCAATCTATCTATCTATCTATCTATCTATCATCTATCTATCTATCTCTCTATCTATCTATCTATCTATCTATCTATCTATCTATCTATCTATCTATCTTCTATCTATCTATCTATCTATCTATCTATCATCTATCTCTCTATCTATCTATCATCTATCTATCTCTCTATCTATCTATCTATCTATCTATCTATCATCTATCTATCTCTCTATCTATCTATCTATCTCTCTATCTATCTATCTATCTATCTATCTATCTATCTATCTATCTATCTATCTATCTATCTCTCTGCCTGTCACTATTTAATCTTTCCTACAGTTCATTGCACGTTACTATAAGTTTCCCTGGGGAGGATGGGGAGTAGAGATTTGAATCTGAATGAAGAATCTTATTACTCAGATTATTTCTTCTCCCGCCTCAGCCTGTATGGCTCACTGCTATGTACTAACAGCTAACGGGCTCCTGGCTGCCGATATCCCATAATCCCCGGGGATTATACATGTTGACTAACAAATTCATTATCCGGTCTAAACAGCACAGATGAAGTAGGTCAGTCCCAGGCGTTATTAAGGGCATCGCTGTGAACTCCCAGTTCCATAACGTTATAGGGGCTGTGAGAGAATGAGTGTATGTATGGGAGGGGGAGGGGAGGTTGGGATTTTTTGCCAGAAAAGTTTAAAACTCTACTTCCATGTGGGTACCTACTCCATGGCTGCTCTCTTCCCCATGGTCAGGCAGAGGGGCGGGGCTTGGCCCAATGAAATAGCTAACTAGTGATATTGATGTGTCAAGGAAAATAGTTTAATAAAGCAAGAACTCCCCCTAGTGGCTTCTCAGTGAGGCAGGTCCTACTGTCACCCCCAAGAACTCTACAGTGTCTACTGGCACCAACACGGAAGCACTGAGGGTACTGAATTAGATCTTTCTATGACCCCCTGGATGCTTCATCTATATGGATAGGAACACGGGGAGAGGGTTGGAAGGGTTACTGCCTGCCCTGCTCTCATTTCCCTACAGAAATAGGGGTTGGTAGCACTAGGTAGGTACCTAATATATATGGGCAGAACGGTTACTGATGCTCTCATCTTCCCTACAAATAGGGTTGGTACACTAGTAGATATAGGGCAGAACAGGGAAAGTGTTGGAAGGGTTACTGCCTCCCTGCTCTTCATTCTCCTACAGAAATAAGGGTGGTAGCACTAGGTAGGTAACCAATATATAGGCAGAGACAGGGGGAAATGTTGGAAGGTTACTGCCTCCCTGCTCTCATTTCCCTACAGAAATAGGGTTGTAGCACTAGGTAGGTACCTATATATAGGGGCAGAGACAGGAAAGTGTTGAAGGGCTTCTGCCTGCCCTGCTCTCATTTCCCTACAAAATAGGGGTTGTGCACTAGTAGGTACCAATATATAGGGGCAGAGACAGGGGAGAAGTGTTGGAAGGTAGTGCCTGCCCTGCTTCTCAATTTCCCTACAGAAATAGGCACTAGGTAGGTACCTATATATAGGGCAGAGACAAAGGGAGAGGCGTTGGAATGGTTACTGCCCTCCCTGCTCTCATTTCCCTACAGAAATAGGGGTTGGGTAGCACTAGTAGGTACCAAATATAGGGCAGAGACAGGGAAAGTGTTTGAAGGGTTACTGCCTGCTCTGCTTCATTTCCCTACAAAATTAGGTTGGTAGCACTAGGTATGTACTAATATATAGGGGCAGAGACAGGGGAAAGGTGTGGAAGGGTTACTGCCTGCCCTGCCTCATTTCCCTACAGAAATTAGGGTTGTAGCACTAGGTAGGTACCTAATATATAGGGGCAGAGACAGGGGAGAGGGTTGGAAGGGTTACTGCCTGCCCTGCTCTCATTTCCCTACAGAAATAGGGGTTGGTAGCACTAGGTAGGTACCTAATATATAGGGGCAGAGACAGGGGAAAGTGTTGGAAGGGTTACTGCCTGCCCTGCTCTCATTTCCCTACAGAAATAGGGGTTGGTAGCACTAGGTAGGTACCTAATATATAGGGGCAGAGACAGGGGAGAGGGTTGGAAGGGTTACTGCCTGCTTCTGTATAGACCGTGACATATCGGAGCCCCGGCACATGTATTTGTCACCACCATATTGCCACCAATGTATTCCACCCATCTCCCTTCTGCTCCAACTCTCCCCCCGGAGCCCGTTTCCCAGGTAACGTAACTATTTAACTTCATTTATCTTCCCACCAGTTGGTTGCAGTGGGGCCCGGTACCAAACAAGCATCAGAGATGGGTCTGCGGGGAATCTGGATTAATCCCCATCTGCTTTCTGGCATTGATCGAGGGGCCCGGGCCCGGCAGCGAGACCCCTGGGCCATTAAACTGCCCACTATGTTGCAAACTGACCCACTCAAGTGGCTACAAACACATGGGCAACTGGCAAGTAAATAGCAAAGAGTCACAGGGTTCCTCTCGGCCTCTAAAGGGTTTGTGTAGAGTTTGTGTTTTTGTCCTTTTTTTGTCATTTTAAATATGTCAGTGGGTCAGTAGTTAACACCCCACAGGCTAACACTTTAATGGGTTAATGGAATAAAAGTTGCAAAGTTTGTGCCAGTTCTAGTTACCCATAGCAACCAACCAGCAGGAAGCCTTCACTAGTCACTGTTTGGAAGCAAACGTCTATTGGTTGCTATGGGTTACTTAGACTAAATCCCATAAGTACCAGGAATAAGAACTTCCCATGAGGCTGCAGATAGTAGGGTGCCGCTCCCCACCAGATGTCCCCCATCCCCCCCTCGCACCCCCATCCACCCCCTCCCTCGCGCCCCCCACCCCCCTCCCCTCGCACCCCCATCCCCCCTCCCCTCGCGACCCCACCCCCACCCCCCTCGCGACCCCCATCCCCCCTCCCTCACCCCCCCGCCGCCTCACACAAATTCAAAAACAAAACGTTTGAAGTCACTCACTCCCATCGCTTATATCCCCTCTGTCAGAATTGCACCCTTTTCCTCTTGCAACCCAGCTCTGAAACTGTGGGGGCGTGGTTACCTGACCCCTAGTATTCAGCCCTCGGATATAGAGGCAACATGGAGACAGTTTAGAGCATAGATGGACAGTAGGCAAGATGGAGACAGTAACGGCAATAGATGAGGACAGCTGGAGATTTGATAAATGGAGACTAGTAGGCAAGATGGAGACAGATAAGGCAAATGGAGACAGTTAAGGGTCAAGATGGAGACAGAAGTAAGAGCAAGATGGAGACATTTAGTAAGTGCAAGATGGAGACATGTGGGCAAGATAGATGACGTAGCGAGCGGATAAAGCCAAATGGAGACAGTAGGACTCAAGAGTGGAGACTTAGGCTGCAAGATGGAACAGTAGAAGTTACGGGCAAGATGAACAGTAGGCAAGATGGAGACAAGTAGGCAAGATGAGACAGTAGGACAAGATGACCAGTAGTGCACAAGAGGAGACCCCAGTAGGGCAAGAAGAGACAGTAGGGCAAGATGAGACAGTGGATAATGGGTACATAGGGCCGCAAGGATGGAACAGTGAGATGATGAACAGTAGGGCAAGATGGGAGACAGTAGGGCAGATGGAGACAGTAGCGGCAAGAGGAGACAAGTAGAAGCAAGATGAGACAGAGGACAAGATGAGACAGTAAGGGCAACGATCTAGAGACGAAGTTAGAGCAAGATAAGACAGTAGGGCCAAGATTGGAGGACTAGTAGAGGGCCAAGATGAGACGTAGGACAAGATGGAACAGATAGGCCAGAGGAACATAGAGGCAAGAGATAGAGACAAAGTTACATAGGCAAGATGAGACAGTATAGCACGATGTGGAAACTAGTAGAGACAAAGATGATGGAACAGATATAGGCAGATGTAGACAGTTCGGGCAAGATAGAGACACAGTAGGGCAGAGACTGTGGAAGATGGAGACAGTTTAGGCAAGATGAGACAGTTTGGATTAAGATTGGAACAGTAGGGCAAGATGAGAACAGTAAGGAAATCGGAGACATAGGCCAGATGAGACAGTTTAGGCGAAAGAGACAGATCATAGGCAAGATGAGACAAGTTTAGGGCAAGATAGAAGACAGGTGAGAAAGGCAAGATGGAACATGTGGGATTAGAGTAGAACAGTACTAGGCAATATGGGCCAAAAATGCGAAGGATGTTTAGGCAAATGGAGACAGTCTAGGGCAAGATGAGACAGTACGGGCAAAAGGTGAGACAGTAGGCAAGATGTGAGACCAGTTTAGAGCAAGATGGAGACAGTAGCCAAGAGAAGACAGTAGGCAAAAGAGACAGTCAGGCAAGATGGGGAACAGATAGGGCAGAGATTGAGACAGTAGACAAGATGGAGACGTTAGGTTAGGGCAAGATGAGACAGTAGGGCAAGATGGAACTGGTTTGTTAGAGCAAGATGGAACGGTAGGCAAGAATGAGACAGTAGGCAGGATGGAACAGATAGGGCAAATGAGACGGTGTTTTATAGAGCAAATTGAGACGGTAGGCAAGATGAGACAGATAGGGCCAGGAATGGGACAGTTAGGCAAGAGGAGCAGTAGAGCAGAGAGAGACAGTTTCTTAAGCAAAACGATGGAGACAGTAGGGCAAGAATAGACATAGGGCAAGATAGAGACGTAGGCAAGATGGGAACATGGATAAATGGATGTACATGGGATAAGATGACAGTCTATCTAGGATATTGGTGACAAAAAATGACGGTTTATAGAAGCAAGATTGTCGAACGTTAATTATGTCTTTTTGAAGGTATAGTTAGGGCAAGATGGAGACAGATGGGACCAAGATGGAGACAGTAGGGTAAAGATGGAGACAGTAGGCAAGATGAGACAGTGATAAGATGGAGACAGTGGGATTAAGGATGGAGACAGGTAGGCAAGATAGAGACAGTATAGATAAGATGGAGACAGTAGGGCAAGATGGAGACAAGATGAGACAGTAGACAAGATGGAGACAGTAGCAAGATGGAGAGTAGGGGCAGATGGGAGAGAAAGATGGAACAGTTAGGGGCAAATGGACAGTAGGGCAAGATGGAGACAGTGAACTAAGATGAAACAGTAGAGCAAGATGGAGACACAAGATATAGGGCAGATGGAACAGTGGTAAGATGGAGACAGTAGGGCAAGTGGATACAGTGGGATAAGATGGAGACAGTAGGCCAAGATGGAACAGAGGGCAAGATGGAGACAGTAGGCAAGATGGAGACAGTGGGATAAGATGGAACAGTACAGATATAAGATGGAGACAGTAGGGGATGGAGACAGTGGAAAGATGGAGACAGTAAGCAAGATGGAGACAGTTGGAGACAGTAGGGCAAGATGGAGACAGATAAGATGAGACATAGGGCAAGATGAGACAGGGACAAGATGGAACAGTTAGGGCAAGATGGAGACAGGGCAAGATGGAGACAGTAGGGCAAGATGAGACATGGGACCAAGATAGGGAGCAGTAGGGCAAGATGGGAGACAGTGGGATAAGATGGAGACAGTAGGGGCAAGATGGAGACAGTGGATAAGATGACAGTAGGGCAAGAGACAGTAGGCAAGATGGGAGAGCAGAACATAGCAAGAGAACAGTAGGGACAGTTAGAACAAGATGGAGGACAGTAGGGCAAGATGGAGACAGAGAGCAAAATGGAGACCAGTGGGACAATGATGGAGAACAGTTAGGACAAGACAGAGACAGTAGGAGAAGATGGCAGACAATAGAGTAAGATGGATGGACAGTGGGATAAGATGGAGGACAGTGGTGAAGATTGGAGACAGTAGGGCAAGGATGGAGACAGTAGGAACAAGATGGAAACAGTAGGCAAAGATGCGAGACCAGTGGGACCAAGATGGAGACAGTAGGACAAGACAGAGACAGTAGGAGAAGATGGAGACAATAGAGTAAGATGGAGACAGTGGGATAAGATGGAGACAGTGGGATAAGATGGAGACAGTAGGGCAAGATGGAGACTGTAGGGCAAGATGGAGACAGTAGGGCAAGATGGAGACAGTAGGACTATATGGAGACAGTAGGACAAGATGGAGACAGTAGAGCAAAATGGAGACAGTGGGACAAGATGGAGACAGTAGGACAAGACAGAGACAGTAGGAGAAGATGGAGACAATAGAGTAAGATGGAGACAGTGGGATAAGATGGAGACAGTGGGATAAGATGGAGACAGTAGGGCAAGATGGAGACAGTAGGGCAAGATGGAGACAGTAGGGCAAGATGGAAACAGTAGGACTATATGGAGACAGTAGGACAAGATGGAGACAGTAGGGCAAGATGGAGACAGTGGGATAAGATGGAGACAGTGGGATAAGATGGAGACAGTAGGGCAAGATGGAGACAGTAGGGCAAGATGGAAACAGTAGGACAAGATGGAGACAGTAGGACAAGATGGAGACAGTAAGGCAAGATGGAGACAGTAGAGCAAGATGGAGACAGTAGGACAAGATGGAGACAGTAAGGCAAGATGGAGACAGTAGGCAAGATGGAGACAGTAGGGCAAGATGGAGACAGTAGGGCAAGATGGAGACAGTGGGATAAGATGGAGACAGTGGGATAATATGTAGAGAGCTGCAACTGAAAAAACACCCATCAAGTTTAAGCTTGTGTTCCTAACCATTCGTGGGAAGGAGATGAGTAGAAACCACAGGGTGAGACCTCGGCCAGTGAATCAGGTGCCCGATACCCGCAGCTAAAAGCTCAGAGTAGATAAAAGATCGAGAGGAGTCGCAGTCATTGGTTCTTGGGGGACAGCGTGTTCCTATCCCTTATAAACATTGCCGCTCACCCATGGGTTTCCCTTTCCGCTAAATTAACCCTGCGACACCCAGGCCCCAGTGCTTATCCCAAGGGCTGCGCTGTGGAGCCAACTGGCCCTGAGCAACTACAGTCTGAGGGGCTGGGGGGTTTGGTACTACAATTCCCAGCATCCCCCCCCCCAGCACACAACTCTCTAACTGCCCTTAAATGATTATCTAATAATCCTGTTCCACCAGACTATCAAACTGTTAATTGTGCCTGTCCTGACTCCCTAATAGAGTGTTAGCCTTATAGGCTAGGGAGCTGAAAGCCCATACAGGTCTCAACTGATGCCATTCATAAAATCATTTCTATATGAATATATATATATATATATATTTTGTTTTTTTAAGTTACAGTCTATAATAGTGGAACATGGAGTAAACATAAAGGCAAGATCGCCACCCTGTGGCCAAGCTGCAGTAATACAGGCAGATTATTACTCTCAGCGCTGCACACATATCTATCCCATAATATGAAGCTGCAGAGAAACTTTAAGAGGGGGTTAAGTTCTCCCACCCATAGTGTCAAACGGAACCTTGCCTATATGTATGGCACATTTGGAGCATAGTTATTTATATAGGGGTGCTGGGTGTTCCATAGGGGTAACTGTAGCTCACACCAAAGTCCTTTTAGACTTGGAAAAATCCCTACTGGGTGCCCCCCTTCTCCCTCAGATTTTGATTGTAACTAGTTTGCATTTGTCTATTACAGATATGGGATCTGTTACCCAGAATGCTCAGGACCTGGAGTTTTGTGGATAAGGGGGTCTTCTTTTAATGTGGGAGGTAATGTCAGGATGAAATTCAAATCAGGGACCCCCATCCTATAGCAGTTACCAAATGCAATAATCTTCCCCACCACAAGAGGCAGTATTACTTTAAGGCTATTATTATTATTATTATTATTAACACTTATTTATAAAGCGCCAACATACCCCGCAGCGCTGTACAATAAGTGGGTTACATACATGGGACATACAGAGTAACATATAAAGCAATCAGTAACCGATACAGGAGGGGAAGAGAGATAGATAGATAGATAGATAGATAGATAGATAGTGGAAAGATTATTATTATTATTATTAACATTTATTTATAAAGCGCCAACATATCCCGCAGCGCCGTACAATAAGTGGGTTCCATACATTGGGCATACAGAGTAACATATAAAGCAATCAGTAACCGATACAGGAGGGGAAGAAAGATAGATAGATAGATAGATAGATAGATAGATAGATAGATAGATAGATAAATAGATAATAGATAGATAGATAGATAGATAGATAGATAATGGAAAGATTATTATTATTATTAACATTTATTTATAAAGCGCCAACATATCCCGCAGCACTGTACAATAAGTGGGTTCCATACATTGGGCATACAGAGTAACATATAAAGCAACCAATAACCGATACAGGAGGGGAAGAGGGCCCTGCCCAAAAGAGCTTACACTCTACAAGGGCTACAGAGTATTTGCAATTTGCTGCTTTTGGTTTCACGCTTTCCACTGGGGGATGAACTGGGGGAGCAAGAGGTGCCCCCCATAGGGCCTGCCGGGGACACTGTGATTGCAACATGGAGACATGAAGGAGGGAGAGAGTGTGTGTGCCAAGGATTGGGGGGCAGCCTGGGGGTTCCTGGATGCAGTTTTTGTACCAGGCCTATGGCACCTTACTTACACCAATGAAGTGACTATAGTGAGGACTTTAATATGCACAAAAATATGCAAAAAGGGTGACAGACTCTCTGCACAATGTACTGGGGTCTCAGCCTCTTGGATTTTAGAATGGAAACACAGTAATACCCAACATAACCTGTAGGTGGCGCCCAAAGGCAGCTTATATTTCTCTTGTTAAGCATTTGAGCCTTGGGCCAAATTTCAAATGAGCATTTGGTATCTCCGCCGTGTGTTTGTGGCCTGGGCCTGAGAGATAAGCAGGAAACACTGAGAGAGGGGCCCAGAGCCAGGGGCCACACAGGCAGTACTGAGAGAGGCTATTGCTGAACTGTTAAATGACACCTCTCCCATCACACATATAAGGGACTTACCTACAAACACCCTCAATGAATGTTCTATTTCCATCCCTTAGTATTTGCTGCAAGCAGCATTGATCCATCCGGCACCGAATCCTGTATCCCCCATAACCTGACTGCCCTTACAGTAGGGAACCCTTTCTTATGCTGATTGTGTGATCCCCTTTGTCTCTGGGGCCCTTAGATATTTCCTTTTCCTCTGCTGGTTAAACTGAGGGCAGTTAGCAGTTACCCCTGCCTGACCCATACAAACTCTGCCTCTAACTGTATTAATGCACTTTCTGTATCCTCATTGCCTGGGTACTGACCCCATTGCCCCCCCTGTTAGTGAGCCCCGGGGGGCCCTCTGTGCCGGTGCGTAGGCAAGTGCGCAATGCTAATCATTCTCAGCCGAGCGTCTCTATTGGCTGTCAGAGCAGTAATCCAATCCGACTCCTGGCCGGCGGGCAACCTCCTCTGTGGCACCAACAGGATCAATATGGGCTGATATCCTGCCCCGGGCAGCATTCACTAAGGGGTTAAAGTTATGTGTAAATGTAATTGCTACTGAAAGCAGTGTCTGTCCGGCTTATTCCATTCCCTGCACTGCTGGTTCTGACTCCTGGAACAATGTAGCAGAAGCCGACGAATTATAGACCTGGAAAAGAACCAGAGAACAGAAAGGGACAGACAAGGAACAAGATGGCAGGACAAGGGTTAAAGCTGAAGGGTGAGGGGCAGTAGTTTCCCTGTTTGTCTAACATTAACGCCTTCTCACTAATTACTGCCCCTATTAATTAATCATTCAGCTGCCGGGAACTGGAGCCGTCTGGGTGCACAAAGGAACGACCAGGTTTGTGTTACAGAGGGAACTACTGGCAGCCATGCCCGGGGGAAATGGGCACAGCCAATAAGCCGGCACCAAGGGGCTGGGCACCCAATCACAGACCTGCTATATCTGTTGTGCCCTTGGGTCATGCAGAGGGGTTTATTTTCAAAGCAGAACACTTGTTACCCACAATTCTGTCTTTTCTCTTTCCTGGGACTGGGCAGGAGGCGGGGCTTACTCTCATGTGCTCCTCGTGGGCAGTGCCCAAAGCAGTTAAAGGCACCGCCTCCCATTTAGTGCTAGTGAATAGCAGTACTGGGATAGGGGTACAGGGGGCGCCCTGGTACAGCCACGTCAGCATTGTAGATTGGAAGAGAAAGAGTTAAATTAGATGCACTCTTTCCTAAGACGCTGGATGGGAGGAGTCTCTGGGTTATCATTAGAAATGATGCAAAAGTGCATTAATAAAGCTCCTCCATTTATTTCCATGGAATCAACAATAAACCCAAGGGATTAAGTACTGGGGGGTTAATGGAGGGGAAGGGCCCGGCCCATATAACAGGCTCTTCTATTGGGAGTCGCAACGGGGGACACAACACAAACGCAGCCAATCAGTTACCCCTTTATCCTCCAAATAACCCAGGGGATTGGGGCATGGTTGGCATTGGCATCACTGTGGCATTTAGGGACATATCAGATGTACTCAGGGGCTAGTGGGAGATAGGTGCCTAGGTACCCAGGGGCTAGTGGGAGATAGGTGCCTATGTACCCAGGGGCTAGTGGGAGATAGGTGCCTATGTACCCAGGGGCTAGTGGGAGATAGGTGCCTATGTACCCAGGGGCTAGTGGGAGATAGGTGCCTATGTACCCAGGGGCTAGTGGGAGATAGGTGCCTATGTACCCAAGGGCTAGTGGGAGATAGGTGCCTATGTACCCAGGGGCTAGTGGGAGATAGGTGCCTATGTACCCAGGGGCTAGTGGGAAATAGGTGCCTATGTACCCAGGGGCTAGTGGGAGATAGGTGCCCATGTACCCAGGGGCTAGTGGGAGATAGGTGCCCGTTGGTACCCAGGAGTTAGTGGGAGATAGGTGCCCGTTGGTACCCAGGAGTTAGTGGGAGATAGGTGCCTATGAACCCAGGGGCTAGTGGGAGATGGGTGCCCGTTGGTACCCAGGAGTTAGTGGGAGATAGGTGCCCGTTGGTACCCAGGAGTTAGTGGGAGATAGGTGCCTATGTACCCAGGGGCTAGTGGGAGATAGGTGCCTATGTACCCAGGGGCTAGTGGGAGATAGGTGCCTATGTACCCAGGGGCTAGTGGGAGATAGGTGCCTATGTACCCAGGGGCTAGTGGGAGATAGGTGCCTATGTACCCAGGGGCTAGTGGGAGATAGGTGCCTATGTACCCAGGGGCTAGTGGGAGATAGGTGCCTATGTACCCAGGGGCTAGTGGGAGATAGGTGCCCATGTACCCAGGGGCTAGTGGGAGATAGGTGCCCATTGGTACCCAGGAGTTAGTGGGAGATAGGTGCCCGTTGGTACCCAGGAGTTAGTGGGAGATAGGTGCCCGTTGGTACCCAGGGGCTAGTGGGAGATATGTGCCCGTTGGTACCCAGGGGCTAGTGGGAGATAGGTGCCCGTTGGTACCCAGGGGCTAGTGGGAGATAGGTGCCCGTTGGCACCCAGTGCCTATGTACCCAGGAGTTAGTGGGAGATAGGTGCCTATGTACCCAGGGGCTAGTGGGAGATAGGTGCCTATGTACCCAGGGGCTAGTGGGAGATAGGTGCCCGTTGGTACGCAGGGGCTAGTGGGAGATAGGTGCCCGTTGGTACCCAGGGGCTAGTGGGAGATAGGTGCCCATTGGTACCCAGTGCCTATGTACCCAGGAGTTAGTGGGAGATAGGTGCCTATGTACCCAGGAGTTAGTGGGAGATAGGTGCCTATGTACCCAGTGGGAGATAGGTGCCTATGTACCCAGGAGTTAGTGGGAGATAGGTGCCTATGTACCCAGGAGTTAGTGGGAGATGGGTGCCCGTTGGTACCCAGGGGCTAGTGGGAGATAGGTGCCTATGTACCCAGGAGTTAGTGGGAGATAGGTGCCTATGTACCCAGTGGGAGATAGGTGCCTATGTACCCAGGAGTTAGTGGGAGATAGGTGCCTATGTACCCAGGAGTTAGTGGGAGATGGGTGCCCGTTGGTACCCAGGGCCTAGTGGGAGATGGGTGCCCGTTGGTACCCAGGGGCTAGTGGGAGATGGGTGCCCGTTGGTACCCAGGAGTTAGTGGGAGATAGGTGCCTTTATATTAAGTATTTTTTTCTTACTATGTATTGTAAGTGCCTGGGAATGTGGCAGTTCCATAGTTTGCAGGTAAAAGAACATTTCGTTCGTCAAAATGTGTACTCTCCAAATATAAAAAGTTTTCTGGGGTCAACTAACTGTTTGGGGGCTTTTAGGGCACAAAAAGAAGGCAGTGTGTTGTGTTTGCAGCAGCCATGAAACTTCATATTAACTCTCCACATGGCACGGACATTGGCAATGCGATGGGGCATCTCTGTACCTACTGATGTGGGTTCTCTATAAATGGAATTTTTTTAGGAATTTGGCAGATTTAGAAAGACAAAATAATGTCCCAAAATAACAAAACTTCTGGTTACATAGCAGTTAAGGTTGCAAAAGAACATATGCATAAAATTCACCTTTTTGCCCAATAAATCCAACCTATTAGTCAGTGTAGAGGAAGCTACTCGTTATGAGTGGAACTACAACTCCCTCAGCCATAGTTTCTCATCTGCGTGACAATAAAATAACGAATTCTGTTCAGCGTAATAAAAAAAAAAAATGTTGTTTGGCATCCAAGAATCGGTGAGTGTGCATTTGGCCCGGACCCTACACTCAGGGATTACCGTCCCCCCCAGCCCCACCTTAGATCAAACCCAAGCCAAGTGACCACAGCAGTGACATGGAAGGAACCTATTCCCATACCCAAACTGGCCGGGACCATTTCTGATGATTGAGGCCTTGAATGTAAAGTACGTTCCAACCTCAACGCCATCCAAAAGCCCAACTGACAGCTGCGGGGGCCACACAAAGATCCTGGGAAAGGAAAGAGTGGGAGATTCATGCAGATCCGGCCGTTGGAAAGGCAACATGGACACAAACAACGTCAAAGTGTTTTGGCTCCGGCCTTCCGTGCACCTGAGCTGGTGGATCCCAACGGTGCTGAGTTTGTGCAAACGCCACTTGGCCCCCAACATCCGCCGATGAACTGAGCATCCTGGTAAAAATGCCCAAGAGGAAACCTTTCCAATAACCTTCCCCCTTGAAGACCCTTGGGGTCTTCTTTTTGGACCCTCATGTAAATAATTGCACCTTTCCTTACAGCCTACACTACTCCAAGTCAATATGGTCCTATAACAGGAGGACTGTGCCAAGTCATGACTCAAGCATTGGAAACATTGGCCCTTAGCCTGTAGGGCACATTGATACCAGTACAGGGATCCCTTTATGTTTCATTCAGGGTCCAATTGGCCTGCTAGAGGTACTGAAGGATCCCCCAGTGGGCCCAGACCCTAGTGGGCATCAGCCAAAGAACATTATTCTCAGCACTCATATTCCCTTCACAGGCCAATACAAGCCCTAACTGCAATGGGCCCTGGATGTTGGACTCTCTAATGGGCACTAGGAGCCTTGTCCAACACTGGTTCCTCCTATAAGCTCTTGAGGTTGGAAGGGTTGAACTTGTTGGACTCTGGTCTTTTTTCAACCCTATGTAACTATGTTGAATTCTGGGCCCTTGTCCTGTCCAGGTGTCGCCCATTACTCTGGTTCTGCTCTCACCTTGTGCCTTGCCTTCCACTATTGGTCTCTTGGAGGGGTTCTGTCCAATCGTGCAAATCTGGAATGAAGGTTCTAACACCCTGAGAAGTATCTGTAACACCCAGACTGCATGAGGCACAAGTCCTAGGTTGGGTAGGTGGATACAACCCGGCCAATGTCTGTCTATTGGACCCCCCATTGCCGTTCCAGTCAGGCCACTGTAGCCAGGCACATCCCCGGCTGTCCCCCCCCACAGCTCCATTTGGTTCCTGCTCTGCCCCAACTCAAGTTGCCGTATAGCAGCTGGTAGCACTGTATTTGCTGAATAACACAGTCCTATTGGTGCTTGGAACATTTAATTTGATTTAGAGCGATGAGAGGTTGCGGAGGCAAATATTTCTTTTTCTCGGTGTTTATTTAGTTTTCAAGATATTAGCTGCTTTCTTAAACGGCCAATATAATGAAACTAAAACACCACCTACTGTTCATCTCCTGAGCAAAGTAACGTCTCGGGATGTTGTTCCAGATGACCAGAGAAACATCAGAGGACTCTTCCCTGCTCGCTGACTTCATTTTCCGAGCAGAGCGACAGCACTGACTTTCCTCTTCTCACCACATTCACTTTCAGCCGACTGCGGTTGGCCGAAATCAACAATAAATCACATTCATTATAAGCATATACAGGTATGGGACCTATTATCCAGAATGCTCGGGACCTGGGGTTTTCCGGGTAAAGGATCTTTCCGTAATTTGGATCTCAATAACTTAAGTCTGCTAAAAATCATTTAAATATTAAATAAACCCAATAGGCTTGTTCTGCCCCCAATAAGGGGTAATTATATCTTAGTTGGGATCAAGTACAGGTACTGTTTTATTATTACAGAGAAAAGGGAATCATTTAACCATTAAATAAACCCAATAGGGCTGTTCTGCCCCAATAAGGGGTAATTATATCTTAGTTGGGATCAAGTACAGGTACTGTTTTATTATTACAGAGAAAAGGGAATCATTTAACCATGAAATAAACCCAATAGTGCTGTTCTGCCCCAATAAGGGGTAATTATATCTTAGTTGGGATCAAGTACAGGTACTGTTTTATTATTAGAGAAAAAGGAATAATTTAACCATTAAATAAACCCAATAGGGCTGTTCTGCCCCAATAAGGGGTAATTATATCTTAGTTGGGATCAAGTACAGGTACTGTTTTATTATTACAGAGAAAAGGGAATCATTTAACCATTAAATAACCCCAATAGGGCTGTTCTGCCCCCAATAAGGGGTAATTCTTAGTTGGGATCAAGTACAGGTACTGTTTTATTATTAGAGAAAAAGGAAATCATTTTTAAAAATGTGAATTATTTGCTTATAATGGAGTCTATGGTAGATAGCCTTTCCGTAATTCGGAACTTTCTGGATGGGTTTCCAGATAAGGGGTCCCCTACCTGTTTAAATAAAGACACATAGAGCCAAATGACAGAAATAAAGTTCTTGCCACAGCACGGAATCTTTTTTTTTTCCAAACCATTCTTTATTAATAGAATTTTCTGTGGTGCTCTCTTCCCTTTGATTGCAGACATCTCAAATATTTACAGAACAGACCCAATCGGTAGCAAAATGAAGCAGCATAGAGCGAGACCGAGCACGCGCAGTTTCTCTACAAACGTCTGACTTCCACCCCATGAACTACAACTCCCATAATCCCCGGCGAGCCTATGGCCGCTCATTATAGCTGAACCCCCGCTCTGCCTTATTTGTTTTTTCCCCCCACGTAGGGAAGTCAGACATTTCTAGTGATACTTAGTATCCATACAGACTGCCGCACACTCCAGGGTCTGATAAGGAGACAGGCCCTCAACAAACTAAAGAAATACAATAAACCCCATAACAGGTGGTGCTGTAAACTTGGTTTCATACAGGTGGAGCCTATTTGAATTGCAAAATAGGCTCCACTACAGAAAAAAAATCTCTGTACACTATGACAGATCTTCCATAGAGGATACACTTGATCCCAGAGCTGACTATATTTAGCTCCTCCCATGCCGTATAGAGGTGTGTCCTTAGCCAATGAAATGACCCGCTAGTAATTACTCTTATTTTAGGAGGGACAATTGTATTTTTTTTTTTTGCACTATATAGCCAAACTGCAGCTAGTGCTGAACTACAACTCCAAGCGTGCCTCAACTGTGCAACCAACGATCAGGGCATGCTGGGAAATGTAGTTTAACGGGGCTACTAGTTGGACGGGGGATTCCTAGCAGTGTGGCCTTCCAGAAAGAGGTCATATATATCTATATCCCTGGCTAGTGTGGCCCACCTTGTACTAGTGATGTATAAACATTATACATAAATACGCATTTAGAATGCCAGACACGGACGCACGGAGGCCTGAAAAGAAGAAAAAACAAAAGTGCTGGTATCTGAGTGAATTTGTACATAACGCCGAGCGGTCGGTGTGCAAAATCACAACTCCAAAATGTCTTTAACGAAAGGAAGAAGGAACCGAGGGAGCGTTGGGGGGGGGCGGAACGTTGGCCGCTCGGGAACACATTCGTCGCACTGGGGAACGGCTCCGACCCCTGGCCGCTTGCATTAGAAATCACACGTACAATACAAAATATCAAAGTCTCCTTCAGTTGCCGGGGGTGCCTGTATATAGATACACATATATATAGTAGAGCGCCAGGTTAGTCCTCTTAGAAAATATTGCAAGCTTCACTGAGAGAAAAACAGTCAGGCTTTTTGGCCCCCTTTACCATAGAAATCCTGGTATCACGTAAAAAAATCCCGGCGGCGGCTCCGGTATAAAAACAACAAGAAGCAAATCTTTGGGTTTCCAGTTCGCGCAGGGGAAGCTCCGTCCGGCCCCGGGATACGAGAGTCGCTGGATTTCGCTTTGGTCGGTCATTTTCTATCCTTTGTATAGAGATATAGTCTCAGGGGTGCAAACGCTGTCATTCCTCTCATGTAAAAATCCATCCCCCCCCCCCCCAAAAAAGAACCCCCCGATTCTAATGCTCCGCGTCCATTGCGTCCAGGTATTTGGATTCGATTATCTTGGGCAATAGGTTGTATCTACAGAGGAGACAGAGAAAAAGGCATTAGAGCGAGATATTATGCTACATTATGTGTGTAACCGAGGTCTAGAAACCCATAGCAACCTGTCAGCAATAAAGGCTACCTGCTGATGAGTAGGGAGTGACTGTTGCTTTATCAGAGCAAAGTGTTACAAATCATTTACAAAGCAATGGGCAATTGTTGGGCGCCAGTAGCCATGTTTTTGACCCACAATGCAGCAGTTCCCCCCCAG
This sequence comes from Xenopus tropicalis, assembly GCF_000004195.4. Taxonomy (NCBI): domain Eukaryota; kingdom Metazoa; phylum Chordata; class Amphibia; order Anura; family Pipidae; genus Xenopus; species Xenopus tropicalis. The sequence goes on along the minus strand of NC_030677.2, from coordinate 14,021,841 downwards.
AAATCTGGCATAATAGCTGCACCCACTAAATCTGCTGCAAATTGTATGCAATGAGCCAATCGCGTGCCAGTTGTAGGGATGGCAGCACCAATAACAGAGTTAGTGCCAATCATCGGACTCCCACTTGGCACGCCCCAAACATCGCCGGAATGTACCAACATGTTTACTGTTTGTATAATTAGGGACGGGGTTTGTTGGCCTTTAATCTGCAGATGAGCGAGATGAATGGAAGCAGTCCCGGGGGTGAGCGGATCACTTGCACACAGATTAAATATACAAAAGCCAAGGTGCTTCGTTGCCTCCCCCGAAACCAGGTGAGTTAGTGACCAATGAATGGACTCGTTGTTGGTGCACACACCCGGCCTCATTCCCATTATAGGGCCAATTTCCTTAATTTCCCCCTTTGTCTAATGGAGAGATTAACATTAATTCCCTTATATTGAATTCTCTTTTGTCTCTATCAAGTTGTTCCTGGCTTAGCTTGCAGTTTCAGTCTTGCCTAAGTCTCCTTTGTTCCAAAGCTGGTTAGTTACAGCCTTCCCTAACCGCTCTCTAATACCCTACGGTGTTCCTGTAATCCCCTTCCAGGGGGGCATAAGATGTAGGGTGCAAGTCCAGGCATCACTGCCAGTAACAGTTAAGCAGAACAGCCCCCTAACTTTGCTCATAGCCTGTACAGAGATACCATAAAACTATGGCACATATGGATTCCCCTGTACTAAGCACAATTCAGCAGGAACAGCCCCCTAAGTATGCCCATAGCCTGAACAGAGAGATACCATAAAACTATGGCACATAGGGATTCCCCTGTACAAAGCACAATTCAGCAGGAACAGCCCCCTAAGTATGCCCATAGCCTGAACAGAGAGATACCATAAAACTATGGCACATATGGATTCCCCTGTACTAAGCACAATTCAGCAGGAACAGCCCCCTAAGTATGCCCATAGCCTGTACAAAGAGATACCATAAAACTATGGCACATAGGGATTCCCCTATACAAAGCACAATTCAGCAGGAACAGCCCCCTAAGTTTGCCCATAGCCTGTACAAAGAGATACCATAAAACTATGGCAGCATAGGGATTCCCCTGTACTAAGCACAATTCAGCAGGAACAGCCACCTAAGTTTGCTTATAGCCTGTACAGAGAGATACCATAAAACTATGGCAGCATAAGGATTCCCCTGTACTAAGCACAAATCAGCAGGAACAGCCCCCTAAGTTTGCTTATAGCCTGTACAGAGAGATACCATAAAACTATGGCACAAAGGGATTCCCCTGTACTAAGCACAATTCAGCAGGAACAGCCCCCTAAGTTTGCTCATAGCCTGTACAGAGAGATACAATAAAACTATGGCACATAGGGATTCTCCTGTACTAAGCACAATTCAGCAGGAACAGCCTGCACAGATAGACTATACAACTATCCTAGCACAGGTAGAACAGGTTATACATCTGGAAAAAGGGCGGGGCCCTGTGTACGGTACCTGATTGGGATCATGCCAATCATGATGAGAGGAAAGATCATCTTCATGTAGGGCAGAGGCGACATCCCAAAGCCACACAGGATAACCAGCTGGAGAACCTGCAGCCCCGTGAAATAGTGAATCTTCCTCTGTGGGACCCTCCGAATATAATGCGTTGGGGGGTACGCCGTCTGTACGGGGGAACAAAAAGGACAATGAGTGCCCCGGTGCAACGGAGGGAGAATCCAATGGGAGACCCCATTACACAGCCTGGGGGGCCGGCATGACATACCTGCTCTTTCAACAGGAGGGCCACCCTCTCAAAGAGCTGGCTGCCATCGATAGAGGTGAGGGCAATGTACAGGAAGAGGCCGTACAGGACGGGCTTGGGAATCCACTGCAGCGGGTAAGGGAGGAGGAACAGGGAGAGGCCCACGAGCACGTTAGCCACCAGTGACGTCAGACGGGTTTCCCGCACACTCACAATCCTACGGGGGGAAAAGAGCAATAACCAACACTATTCATTCCAATGTGCCGCCATGACTGTCAGCTCCCCTCTCGCCTCCCTTTGCACCATTACTGCCCAGTCTATTTAAAGGGAAACTATACCCCCAGAATGAATACAGACAGGTCACGTAACATAATATTAACTAGTAAAGAATCTCCCCAAACTGGAATATATATATATCAGTAAATATTGCCCTTTTACATTCTTTCCCTTGAGCCGCCATTTAGTGATGGGCTGTGTGCTCCCTCAGGGATCAGCTGACAGGAAGTGATGCAGCTCTAACTGTAACAGGAAGTAGTGTGGGAGCAAAAGGCAGAACTCTGCCCATTCATTGGCTGATGGGGCCTAGCATGTGTGTGTGCCTTGGCTTGTTTGTGTGCACTGTGACTCCTATGATCCCAGGGGGCGGCCCTTAGTACCTAAAATGGCAGTTTCCTATTTAGGATTACCCAATGGCACATACTACTAAATAAGTATATTTGAAGCAGGGTTTTTACATATGGGCTGTTTATGCAATATATGTTGTTGGGGGAATAGTTTTCCTTTAATAACTGTATGCCCAATACATACAGCCGGGCATCTAATTGATACATACAGCCGGTGCCCGCTCTGTACTCAGCATATTGGTGAGGGAATCCCATCTGCTTATTTGCTGGTTATGCAGCAGAACATTGAAGAGGGATAAATCAGAAACCCACATCTGTCCCTTTAAGAGGCTGGGTGTGTTGGGCAATAAACATCCTGGGCTGGCAGCTGCGTGCCCAAGCCTGCGCCATAGTTACCAGCCATATAAACAGACTGAGAGCCAACTGGCTCACAAAGAGGCATCATGTTCCTTCTTGCCTTCTGCTGTGCCAATCCCTTTACACCAACCGCAAAGGTCCGGCCTGGCTTAGTCTCCTTGCCCCTTCTGTTGTGCATGATGAATAGGGTTTGCCCCTAAAATCCCTCTTCCTGTAAGCTGCCATCAGTATCCTAGTCCCGCCCCCAGCACACTCCCTGCCCCTCCCCCTGTGCAAGCGCACTCACTGATCTCTATGACCCCACTACTGACTGCACAGGTCCCTTCACCTGTTATTGGTCTGGGTGTCACCATTTGTTGCACCTAAGGGTGCTCTTGCACTTCTGCCCCAGGTCTTGGTAATTGGCCTCTATAAGTGTAACCATCTCACTACTTACGTCTCATAGATATGGCCGTGCTCCACTCTCTCCTCCACGTTGGCGAGCGCCCGTACGTGCATTGGCGAATGAGGAAAGGCGGCGTGAATCCAGGGCATGCCAAACACCGACAGTCCTGTGTTTATAAGTGCCACGAGCAGAAGGTCCCAGTGATAGGCTGTACCTTTAACTAACCTGCAACGGGAGAATCGGGAAACGCACAATATTAATGTCATGAAAAAGTAACACAGGGGAATCCCTATGCTGCCATGGTTTTATGTACAGGCTATGAGCAAACTTAGGGGGCTGTTCCTGCTGAATTGTGCTTAGTACAGGGGAATCCCTATGTGCCATAGTTTTATGGTATCTCTCTGTACAGGCTATGAGCAAACTTAGGGGGCTGTTCCTGCTGAATTGTGCTTAGTACAGGGGAATCCCTATGTGCCATAGTTTTATGGTACCTCTCTGTACAGGCTATGAGCAAACTTAGGGGGCTGTTCCTGCTGAATTGTGCTTAGTACAGGGGAATCCCTATGTGCCATAGTTTTATGGTATCTCTCTGGACAGGCTATGAGCAAACTTAGGGGGCTGTTCCTGCTGAATTGTGCTTAGTACAGGGGAATCCCTATGTGCCATAGTTTTATGGTATCTCTCTGTACAGGCTATGAGCAAACTTAGGGGGCTGTTCCTGCTGAATTGTGCTTAGTACAGGGGAATCCCTATGTGCCATAGTTTTATGGTATCTCTCTGTACAGGCTATGAGCAAACTTAGCAGAATGTTCCTGGTTAAAGCTACTAGCTAAACTAAAGGTGATATAACACAGCAGAAGGGCTATGGAATATATAACCAGTAAAGTTATGCCCAGTAGCCATTTAAATTCATACACAGTTAGGATTATGAGGAAAGGGTTGCAGACAGGGGCATTACCTGTTCTCTGGAGCATTTGTCAGGGAGGCCACGATGTTCTGCTCTATAAAGAAGAGCATAGACAGAAGGAAGCCCAGGCCCATAGCGCTAGTAATAGGGCCCATGGAGAGAGAGCCAATAGGAGCCAGCACAAACATGCTCTCTGTCTTTATGTAATTGAACTTGGCAACTGCAAGGGAAAAAGGAAAGGTGTGATGTTATTAATATGTTTCATATAGAGAAGGCACCCCAAGGTACAAATCGCCCAAGTATGGCACAGTAATTATAAAAACTAGCTATCTGGTTGCTAGGTTTTCTGACCCTAGAAACAAGCAAGCAGCCTGCAACAAGGTTAAAAAATATTTAAGCTCACAATTTTATTGTGCTGTAGGCAGTGATGCTCTTTGGGTCTGAATAATTTAAAGGGGAACATGTATCCCCCCCCCCCCCCCCAAAAAAAATAAAAAATATTTATACCTAAAACCTATCAATTATTAACCAGATAAGTGCTGGAAATAAATAATGTATACAGTGTTTAGTTGCTACACTCAGTTTTTCCATGTATAACAGGCTGGGGGGGGGGGGGGTATGGGAAGGTAAAGGGATACAATAATCAGATGCTTGGAACTATTTCCAATGGACAAGGAAAAATCCTGGCTGCCCCGTGTCCTTTTCCTGAGGGGGAAGTGACGGTCCGTTCTGCCAACTGACCCCCTTTGTGAGCTTAAAGACCACCCAGAGACACAGGGTGTGACCCCCAAACCCCTGCACTGCTGCCCAGACACCTGCGACTAAGTACCTTCCTGTTATTCAGCAGTGGAACAATAAGCCGAAGCCATGATGCGCTCAGTGCCATACGCTTTTCCATTATAATCTGGATAGAGATCATACGGTGACGCGCACCCAGCGGATATTATTGCGCTCATTAACTGGCCAACATTTCATATTGTGATGCTGCAGAGTGAGGACAGCTGGGGGCATCTGTCAGCAGCAGCACCACCGGGGGGGTGTCAGTACCAGATGGGAGAGCGGAATTTAGCCACTGAGGTGACACCGACTTACCAGCAGGTAGGGCCAATGTGCAACACTCAGGCAACTTACTGTGAATCTCTTTGAAGAAGTAGGAGCCAACCACTGAGAAGGTCAGCACGGATATGGGCAGCGCGCAGTCCGACAGCATCTCACGTACTCGCGAATGGAGGTATGGGCTGCAAATAGCCACGGGCACGGATTAATATCTGCTATCCCACAGCCACAGTCCCCCCCACCCACTGCTACTATAGGCACCATCTCTCCCTACTATACCTGCTATCCCACAGCCCCAGTCCCTTCCCAGAGGCTAATATCCCCCCACTGCTACTATAGGCACCATCTCTCCCTACTATACCTGCTATCCCACAGCGCCAGTCCCTTCCCAGAGGCTATTATCCCACTGCTGCTATAGGCACCATCTCTCCCTACTATACCTGCTATCCCACAGCCCCAGTCCCTTCCCAGAGGCTATTATCCCCCCACTGCTACTATAGGCACCATCTCTCCCTACTATACCTGCTATCCCACAGCCCCAGTCCCTTCCCAGAGGCTATTATCCCCCCACTGCTACTATAGGCACCATCTCTCCCTACTATACCTGCTATCCCACAGCCCCAGTCCCTTCCCAGAGGCTATTATCCCCCCACTGCTACTATAGGCACCATCTCTCCCTACTATACCTGCTATCCCACAGCCCCAGTCCCTTCCCAGAGGCTATTATCCCCCACTGCTACTATAGGCACCATCTCTCCCTACTATACCTGCTATTCCACAGCCCCACTCCCTTCCCAGAGGCTATTATCCCCCCACTGCTACTAAAGGCACCATCTCTCCCTACTATACCTGCTATCCCACAGCCCCAGTCCCTTCCCAGAGGCTATTATCCCCCCCACTGCTACTATAGGCACCATCTCTCCCTACTATACCTGCTATCTCACAGCCCCAGTCCCTTCCCAGAGGCTATTATCCCCCCACTGCTACTATAGGCACCATCTCTCCCTACTATACCTGCTATCTCACAGCCCCAGTCCCTTCCCAGAGGCTATTATCCCCCCACTGCTACTATAGGCACCATCTCTCCCTACTATACCTGCTATCCCACAGCCCCAGTCCCTTCCCAGAGGCTATTATCCCCCCACTGCTACTATAGGCACCATCTCTCCCTACTATACCTGCTATCTCACAGCCCCAGTCCCTTCCCAGAGGCTATTATCCCCCCACTGCTACTATAGGCACCATCTCTCCCTACTATACCTGCTATCTCACAGCCCCAGTCCCTTCCCAGAGGCTATTATCCCCCCACTGCTACTATAGGCACCATCTCTCCCTACTATACCTGCTATCCCACAGCCCCAGTCCCTTCCCAGAGGCTATTATCCCCCCCACTGCTACTATAGGCACCATCTCTCCCTACTATACCTGCTATCCCACAGCCCCAGTCCCTTCCCAGAGGCTATTATCCCCCCACTGCTACTATAGGCACCATCTCTCCCTACTATACCTGCTATCCCACAGCCCCAGTCCCTTCCCAGAGGCTATTATCCCCCCACTGCTACTATAGGCACCATCTCTCCCTACTATACCTGCTATCCCACAGCCCCAGTCCCTTCCCAGAGGCTATTATCCCCCCACTGCTACTATAGGCACCATCTCTCCCTACTATACCTGCTATCCCACAGCCCCAGTCCCTTCCCAGAGGCTATTATCCCCCCACTGCTACTATAGGCACCATCTCTCCCTACTATACCTGCTATCCCACAGCCCCAGTCCCTTCCCAGAGGCTATTATCCCACTGCTACTATAGGCACCATCTCTCCCTACTATACCTGCTATCCCACAGCCCCAGTCCCTTCCCAGAGGCTATTATCCCCCCACTGCTACTATAGGCACCATCTCTCCCTACTATACCTGCTATCCCACAGCCCCAGTCCCTTCCCAGAGGCTATTATCCCCCCACTGCTACTATAGGCACCATCTCTCCCTACTATACCTGCTATCCCACAGCCCCAGTCCCTTCCCAGAGGCTATTATCCCACTGCTGCTATTCTGTAGGGCAGCACTAACAATGAATAAATAGTGTAATATATATTCTTACCTTTTCTTGAACTGATAGAGAGTGTGCCCCAGCCACAAGGTGCCAAACATCAGCATAAGACTAAGCACAGCTGACTCCCGGCCATAATGTATCTCCTCGTGGTCACTGCTGCCATTCGGCGCAAACACAGAGCCATTGAACGTTGAATTTAGAAGAACATCAGACGTAAAGTTCAGATTTGGCAAGTGTTTATTATATTCCTGGTCAGGGTACGTGTGGGAACTTGGGATTTCCAAATAATACTTTTTAAAAACTGCAATGCAGAAAAGAAAAGACATTCAAGGACCAAACACAGCAGATGACGGTGACACATATGATTTAGCCAAGACAGTAATGATGCTGCTCATATTTATTTTCAGGGGCTATTGGGCAGGAGTGGTGATGAAGCATCCCTAGGAAGCGCTGTTGCAATAAAGTGACACAGAGCCCAGGTCTATCTATTATGCCCTTGAAATTGACTGTGTAGCCCAACAGTTCTTTCCACACAAGCCTCATATTGCTGTTAGTCTGAGGGTCTGGGTATTCCCCATTACTAAGCACAGTTCAGCAGGAACAGCCTGCAATAGGTGTAGATTCTACAAAAAGATAGCAGGACACTATGTGTACATGTTCCCAGCAGAGGCAGGACATTTACCAGACATAACTGAATTTCTGTACAATAGCCCAGAGCTTCTGAATTTTATGGTGAGAGGAAAGTTTTTGGCCAGAACTACGGAAAGGGTCACGGAACACTAATAGCAGAGACGGACACACCGGCGGATGTGTTGGTGGGAGCAGAACAGGTGGAGGGGGATCCTTTAATGTTAGCTGAACTCCACAACCCCGGCTATCCCCACCCATAATTCTACTTCCTGTGCAACCCAAAATATTAGGATTAAGGGGAAACTGCACAGAAGCCACGTTATGGGGCCGATGAGGTCAGAAACGAAATCCAACTTACAGCTTTTAATGAAATATCTAGAGCTTGGCGGCTGTGAATATTTTAGGGCAAATCTGGAAAGTCCTATTTGATTCTGAAATTCTATTTTAGAAGATGAAAGACTGAAAAAAAGCAGGTTATACGTGGGCTTCAAGGCTACACTTACATCAAGGCAAAGAATGGGGCGAGATGGCAACTACGGGAGCACGTACAGATATTATACAATAAATGGACTTACTTTTGATTATCCCTTTAAGTGCATCCAGCACAAAAGTTATGGATATAAAAAGTGCTATGATTTCTTCTGTCGACCTTAGGAAAAAAGAAGAGAAATCCAATCAAAAAATGTGTTTGGTACAGATAAAACACACAAAAAAACAGGAAAAAGGCGCAGGGAAAATGCAGAAACAAAGTAATATAGAAACTTGTATGCAATTATTTGTGTTCATTATCAACTGAGCATCTAGGTCATGGGATTACACGTCCTGATGTTAACCCCCTCTTGATGGCACCCAAATTAATAAATAGGAATATCTGTTACCTTGTTATGGGCTAAGGGGCCCAGCCTGAAGGCCAGTTAGGGGGGGATTTGGGGTGAGTGCTTATTTGTGCCCTGGGTACCCCTGGAACTATAGCAGGGTGACTGTTATATAGAAATATTGGGGTAACAGTCACCCTGCTATAGTTCCAGGGGTACCCAGGGCACAAATAAGCACTCACCCCAAATTCCCCCCTAACTGGCCTTCAGGCTGGGCCCCTTAGGCCATAACAAGGTTACAGATATATAGAAATATTGGGGTAACAGTCACCCTGCTATAGTTCCAGGGGTACCCAGGGCACAAATAAGCACTCCCCCCAAATCCCCCCCTAACTGGCCTTCAGGCTGGGCCCCCTTACCCCAATATTTCTATATATCTGTAACCTTGTTATGGGCTAAGGGGGCCCAGCCTGAAGGCCAGTTAGAGGGGGATTTGGGGTGACTGGGTATTTGTGCCCTGGGTACCCCTGGAACTATAGCAGGGTGACTGTTACCCCAATGTTTCTATATATCTGTAACCTGGTTATGAGCTAAGGGGGCCCAGCCTGAAGGCCAGTTAGGGGGGGATTTGGGGTGAGTGCTTATTTGTGCCCTGGGTACCCCTGGAACTATAGCAGGGTGACTGTTACCCCAATGTTTCTATATATCTGTAACCTGGTTATGAGCTAAGGGGGCCCAGCCTGAAGGCCAGTTAGGGGGGGATTTGGGGTGAGTGCTTATTTGTGCCCTGGGTACCCCTGGAACTATAGCGGGGTGACTGTTACCCCAATGTTTCTATATATCTGTAACCTTGTTATGGGCTAAGGGGGCCCAGCCTGAAGGCCAGTTAGGGGGGGATTTGGGGTGAGTGCTTATTTGTGCCCTGGGTACCCCTGGAACTATAGCAGGGTGACTGTTACCCCAATGTTTCTATATATCTGTAACCTGGTTATGGGCTAAGGGGGCCCAGCCTGAAGGCCAGTTAGGGGGGGATTTGGGGTGAGTGCTTATTTGTGCCCTGGGTACCCCTGGAACTATAGCAGGGTGACTGTTACCCCAATGTTTCTTTATATCTGTAACCTTGTTATGAGCTAAGGGGGCCCAGCCTGAAGGGGATCTGGGGTTATTGGTTATATGTTCCCTGAGAAACCCAAGATCTATAGAAGGGGGACTGTTGCCCCAATATAAGAGTAGGGTGGGCCTAACCAAAAGGTGTGAGAATAATTGTAGGAATAATCAGAATTGGTAAAATGTGGCAGCTTTTAAAACTGGGAATGTTAGAGTATTAAGAGAATATTAGGGACACCTCTAAAATAATCTTTGGCTTCCTGACCTATCATTTCAATACTCCAGTTAAAAAGTTAAATTGAAATAGCAAGTTTTTTGCCTTGACAAAGAGATTGTTTGGATGCAAGCAGAGGGAAGTCCATTTGGCATGGCACACAATAATGAGTCAGGCACCACAAATTACCTCTTGAATAGTTTCATCAACAGGCTACAGTTGAAGAGAGAGTAGAGAATAAGAAAGCAGCTATTCCACAGCCCAGTCCAGGCATAGAATGCCTTAAAGTCCAGGTTGTAGTCATCACAGATCCCTCTGATAACTGCGGGAAGAGAAAGAGAAGGAAGGTTAAATGCAGTTCAGTTCTGCGCCATTACACTTGTTTACTGAGGGTCACAGGAATAAAGAACATAAAGAGACACAAGGATGGAATTGCTGGGGAAGCAATCACGTTGGATCTCGGCGAGTACAGCCACTTCTCCAGGCAGAACACTGTTACGCCAACCCATGCTGGCTTAGGGTTTGCAAAGATTCTGCATATGTGACCCCCGGGGTATTTAGAGAGCAGAGTACGGCCAAACTGCACTTCTCTAAAAACAATTGCTGAGTCAATTAGCAGGAGAGCTCTGCGCCAGATGGTTCCGGGGGAAACACACAACTATGTTTGCTTTTGTGGCTTCCACAAAAAATAGATTAGCAAAAAGGCCAAAGTGTTCCCTTGTACATTCATATTCTTATTATAAATGGCATTTCGTCTGGAATGTCCAGCCATGAAACCAGCCCATTGCACTATATACGTCTCTCAGCGCACGACACAATTTGCAAGCAGTTTGGTGCAAGAGAACTGTCACCATCAATTTGAATGGACATTAAATACAAACTGGTACCATAAAACCTTTTGCACAACTTGGAAAAACTATGACAGTTTCACCTTAAAACTTCTGTTATCCGGAAACCCATTATCCAAAAAGTTCCGGATTACAGAAAGCCCATCTGCCAAAGACTCCATTATAAGCAAATAATTCTAATTTTTACAAATGATTCCATTTTCTCTGTAATAATAAAACAGAACCTGTACTTGATCCCAACTAAGATATAATTACCCCTTATTGTGGGTAGAACAGACCTATTGGGTTTATTTCATGGTTAAATGATTCCCTTTTCTCTGTAATAATAAAACAGTACCTGTACTTGATCCCAACTAAGATATAATTACCCCTTATTGGGGCAGAACAGCCCTATTGGGTTTATTTAATGGTTAAATGATTCCCTTTTCTCTGTAATAATAAAACAGTACTTGTACTTGATCCCAACTAAGATATAATTACCCCTTATTGGGGGCAGAACAGCCCTATTGGGTTTATTTAATGGTTAAATGATTCCCTTTTCTCTGGAATAATAAAACAGTACCTGTACTTGATCCCAACTAAGATATAATTACCCCTTATTGGGACAGAACAGCCCTATTGGGTTTATTTAATGGTTAAATGATTCCCTTTTCTCTGTAATAATAAAACAGTACCTGTACTTGATCCCAACTAAGATATAATTACCCCTTATTGGGGGCAGAACAGCCCTATTGGGTTTATTTCATGGTTAAATGATTCCCTTTTGCTCTAAGTTCCCCAGAACTAATATAACATGCTATATAAAAATAACTAACTACTGCCCTTACAGGTTAACCCTTAGGACCTGTTTTCATGCTTGCATAGCTCCCCAACTTTTTTACAATTAAAGTTGTGCTCTTGCCCTAGTGCCCAGGGTCTTTTTAAACGACCCCTGAATTGTTTTCCCTATCCCTACGCTGTAAGCCGTGAACTTACCATTTATGTATAAAGCCAAAGGAGCGGTGGTTAATAAAACAACCAACGGTTGCCCAGAAAACAGAGAGTAAATAACTCCCCCGATGCACTGGCCGACAATGGTCTTTTGTACATCTGGAACGAGAGAAAGGCACAGAATATCCATTGAGTTCCTCTGCCTACGGAGAGCCGATCAAGGCAAAGATTAACATGCAATGGTTACAGGCTCTACGTATTAAAGATACAGAATTGTTATTCTAGTAGTTGGCCCAGCGCAAATGCATCGTTATAGAAGTTAATTTAAATGTGAACTACCCCTTTAATGTCATGTGGCCTGTGTTTGTTTATACAGATCTCCACAGATTTTAATACAATGGCCTCTCTTGAATCAGCAGATCATTGGCCTATGTATGGGGCCACATGGATGGGCTATCTTACTGAAACTTGGCCAAACATTTGTTGGGATGGCTAGAACATCCTGTGAAGCCCTGGGCTGTGGATTAGGGTTAACAGATCACTTGAAAATCCAGGGACACATCTAATAAATGCATGTTTCTGGGCTGCACTGATTGTATCTGAATTGCAATCAGTGCAGCCTTTCTAGCTGGATTTTATAGACATGTCCCTGAACTTTGCAGTCATCAGGCAACCCTATCATGGATGTGTTCCTACCCTACGGGGTCTGTGTGGGTCCCTTCTTTGTGCCCAGAACATTCCTTCTCTGTATATTTGAATTTATACATATGGGTAGGGGGTGCCATAGTGTTTCCCTTAGACAGTACAGTATGGGGGTACAGCTTATTGTGTGCCCAGAACATTCCTTCTCTGTATATTTGTATTTATACATATGGGTAGGGGGTGCCATAATGTTTCCCTTAGACAGTACAGTATGGGGGTACAGCTTATTGTGTGCCCAGAACATTCCTTTCTGTATATTTGTATTTATACATATGGGTAGGAGGTGCCATAGTGTTTCCCTTAGACAGTACAGTATGGGGGTACAGCTTATTGTGTGCCCATAACATTCCTTTTCTGTATATTTGTATTTATACATATGGTTAGGGGGTGCCATAATGTTTCCCTTAGACAGTACAGTATGGGGGTACAGCTTATTGTGTGCCCAGAACATTCCTTTTCTGTATATTTGTATTTATACATATGGGTAGGGGGTGCCATAATGTTTCCCTTAGACAGTACAGTATGGGGGTACAGCTTATTGTGTGCCCAGAGCATTCCCTTCTCTGTATATTTGTATTTATACATATGGGTAGGGGGTGCCATAGTGTTTCCCTTAGACAGTACAGTATGGGGGTACAGCTTATTGTGTGCCCAGAGCATTCCTTCTCTGTATATTTGTATTTATACATATGGGTAGGGGGTGCCATAGTGTTTCCCTTAGACAGTACAGTATGGGGGTACAGCTTATTGTGTGCCCAGAACATTCCTTTTCTGTATATTTGTATTTATAAACATGGGTGGTCACAACAACTGACAAGTAGTAAAAACTCCCTTATTCTCAGCTCAGTGCGTTATATATTTGTGTTTGCGGATCCAACGTGTATCTTGGGGCACAAGTATCAGCCTTTCTTCCTGCTGATTCATATAAATATTTTTGTTTCTCTTGTAATATGAGAGATATCGAAGTGCAAACGCATTAGACTGCAATTATATATAAAATGTAATTACCCACATCCTAAAATGCTGTAAACTGAGGGGTTTTTTTTTGCTTTCAAGTGAATTAAAAAGGTTTTACCAGCAGATAAATAAATTAAGGACTCTCACATTGAGCAGAACAAAATGGTTCCAGGCAGCACTGTGCTCTGAATCCAACTGTGATCAGATCCTAAGCATCTCTGCCCCCCAATAACCCCAACCCTTCAGAATACGGCCAAGAGACCCTTATATTTACAAACCAACAATTCTACGGCTAAATCCCCAACAGCTTTGCACAGATAAATTCCATTGGGATGAGGAATATGGTAACCTGAGCCTTACACTGCTTTAAACAATGACAATCAGTATTTCTTTATATCTTTTGGGGTGAGTGTTTATTTGTGCCCTGGGTACCCCTGGAACTACAGCAGGGTGACTGTTACCCCAATGTTTCTATATATCTGTAACCTTGTTATGGGCTAAGGGGGCCCAGCCTGAAGGCTAGTTAGGGGGGATTTGGGGTGAGTGCTTATTTGTGCCCTGGGTACCCCTGGAACTATAGCGGGGTGACTGTTACCCCAATGTTTCTATATATCTGTAACCTTGTTATGGGCTAAGGGGGCCCAGCCTGAAGGCCAGTTATGGGGGGATTTGGGGTGAGTGCTTATTTGTGCCCTGGGTACCCCTGGAACTATAGCAGGGTGACTGTTACCCCAATGTTTCTATATATCTGTAACCTTGTTATGGGCTAAGGGGGCCCAGCCTGAAGGCCAGTTAGGGGGGGATTTGGGGTGAGTGCTTATTTGTGCCCTGGGTACCCCTGGAACTATAGCAGGGTGACTGTTACCCCAATGTTTCTATATATCTGTAACCTTGTTATGGGCTAAGGGGGCCCAGCCTGAAGGCCAGTTAGGGGGGGATTTGGGGTGAGTGCTTATTTGTGCCCTGGGTACCCCTGGAACTATAGCGGGGTGACTGTTACCCCAATGTTTCTATATATCTGTAACCTTGTTATGGGCTAAGGGGGCCCAGCCTGAAGGCCAGTTAGGGGGGATTTGGGGTGAGTGCTTATTTGTGCCCTGGGTACCCCAGGAACTATAGCAGGGTGACTGTTACCCAATGTTTCTATATATCTCTAACCTTGTTATGAGCCTCACATTTATCCTGCTAAACCATACAAGACTATCTGGCACATTACGGGGTGCACTCTGCAAGCAGCCATGTATCATTTCTCGACTTGTATCTCAGAATAAAGGAATATATATATAGAACATTTCCCCCAAAAGAAAAACCATAAAAAGTCTATAGTCAGTACCCCTTCAGCAATCTGGATTTGAAGCAAGTGACGGCTGAAGGGGCCCTGCTTTCGTATGGGATGAAGCAGTAATGATACTTGCTCACAAACTTCAGAATAAGTGACGGAGTACAAAGCATTCTGGTCATGGGCGACGTTGGGAACTTCCCGACTTGCGTTGGTTTTGAGTTTAGCATTTTTTAAAAGCAGAAACAAAAGCAAGAAGTGCTTTATAGGTAAGGGGGCGTTACAATAAAGGGTCATAGATCAAGTATGGCGGCACCTTCTCTACTGGTATATCAGTCTGTACTTCTCCATTAGATATGGGATAAGCCATTGTGGGGAGGCTCAATAAAAGATTTGGCCAAGCCACTGTCTCCGTGTGTAACCATGGGGTGTCGCAGGAACCACTATATCCATGTAGTAGAAATATATTGCATGGCATTAAACCTGCTTCTCAAAACCCACGCAAGGAACGAGACCCTCGCCCAAGCGCCTTTCTACTCGCCCACTTATGTCCTCAGTTTGCAAGTTAAGTGGCATTGCTGCTTAAAACCACAACTGCTACCCACCTGTTCATGCTCTTCCAAGTTGATAGTTGCAAAACAAATGATCTTCAAAGAAAATCTTACCAATCACCCCTGCAGTGCTTTCATCGTTCAAAGAGCCAAAGGCTATAGAGGGCAGGAGGCACGCAAAGTACAAGAAAATCATAGTTGTAATGTACTTTCCTATGGCCTTGTTATTTCCGATTATACCTGCGGGAAGAGAAACGGGGCTCATTAGGATGCAGCTAAGGACCTCAAGTCACCGCCCTGGCCAAGTCTATGCACGGAATCACAGGGATTTCACTTTTTCATTTCCTTGATCCCAAACCTAATAAAAGGTTTACGACGAGATGCACGGAACCAATTACACGAATATTCTGCTCGCAAACCAGACGTGGAATGTGCGGCTGCAATCACTGTAATAATAAGCAGCACTTAGGAGCTAAACCCGGAGACTACAGAGCGGCACCTTATTAGCAGCTTGTAAACAGTTTTCTGTATGTTGGTGGGAATGAAACCAAATGCGCCGTTCCTTTGGGGGAGAGGTGTCAGATACTGCTCATATAGCAGATGCTCATATATATCATTCAATATATATATGTATATGTCTTTACCAATGCAAATATTCCCAGCTTCAACAACCACTGCCCCAGGGAATGCTGGGAGCTGCAGTTCAGCACATAGCCCAAGAGCTTTTCCTTAAAAGGGGATCATTCCAACACAGCCATGTTGCTTACCGTCTGTAAAATCCAACGGGTATACTGGCAATCTGCGTGCAATGTCATCGAAAATTCCCTTTCCCACATTGAAAAATTCATTCAGCTGGAAGTGAATAAAAAAGAAGGAGTGAGAAATGCACAAAAGGGAAAAGGTTTGGGGATTCATTGTGTTCTACAGCGGGAGCTGCCGCGGAGGCTGCACTCACAGACAGGGCGCAGACAGTTGCACAGAGCCGCCGCACATTCTAGCAGGGAGTAGATGTACACGTTGCTACTATGGCCTGCGCACAGGAAAGTTCCAAGTAGGGCATCCAAATAGGGGGTCGTGCCCAATTTGTGGGACCCAGCAAAGCAGAAGCTCTAGTACGAAAGATGGTCTTCATACTGATCTGGACTGTATTACCTGATTGTACTCAATGTCCATCATTAATTTTATACTATGGGAGCTTTATATATACATATATACTATGATCACAAAATCTATTGGCCTGGCCAGCTGTATTGAGAAGGCAGCACCCCTTATTGGCAACGCCACTTTGCATTTAACTATTGATTAACTATAAGGCTGATTACACCCCTCTTTGGTTTAGCTCCCCTTTCTTTTAGATTTTACTTTTTGTGTAATGGTCTCCATAGTGCCAGCAGCATTTGCCAATCTGCACACTCGAGGGCATCTATTCTAAACCCACAATGAAAAAAAAAAATAGAATTCTAAACACCTTTCCAACATACATTGATTATACATTTTTACTGGTTGTAAAGTAAGTTATTTGTGAATATCATTTTTATTAAAAGCAGCATTTGTCTATCCCTGCACTGCTGGTACTGGCTACACACACCACTGAAACAATATATCATTAGTCAGTTCTGCCCCAGCCAGGCTCTATTTGCCACCGTTACTTCTGCACTTTGAGATTCTCCTTCTTTATAGGTCTGTTAATAACAAAATTGGTTTTATTTTGGGGACAAAACAGAGGAATGTCCCCCTAGCCAATTCAGAACTCGGTTGGATTTGGAAGAGATTGTGGGAAGCACTGGGAGATTTTCAGTAGAATTACTGAACGTGGCGCAGCTTTAATTAGGCAAACGCACAGCCCAACAACAGCTTATTGAGATCCAAAAGGGATCAAACGGGTTTTCCTTCTGACACAGCTCACACCAATAAGGAAAAGGATAAAGCTCTGATTCTTCTATGTATATCCCCTATGCTTCCTAGCTATATTCATGCTGTATGCATAATGCAAGGCTGCCAGCCCGTTAAACCATCTCACCCAATACAAGCCCTTTGAATAGGAACCTGTGCTGCACGACTGCCATGGTCCATCGCTCACTAACCCTGGGCATTGCTATTTGCACAATAAAGGCAAAACTAAACATTGGAATGTGATTTTAGATTTAACGCAGAATGCTTTCTTATAATAAACATGGTCTGCACGTATGAGAGAGTGCTGCCATGTCTTAAGGTTGTCAAAACTGTCCAACCAAATCCGGGAATGTATGGCCAGCTATATTTGAGGCATTTCATAAACGTGCTATGTAAATGTACTTTAGATGATAGTGAATAGGTCCCTTCAGTCGAAGAGTGCTGGCAAACAGGTAACTGGCATGTTTTTGCCATCCCTGCAAGTACCAGCTTGGCCAGCAGGCAGCAAAATGCCTGCAAATGTCCATCCAATGACCGAAGCAGTAATCACCAGGATCCTACTGAACACTTAAGTGCAACAATAGGGTCCAGGCAATTACCATTCTGGTCAACAGAGGCAAATGTGTCTTGCTGCACCCTGAAATATACCCACCCCTGCATGTTTTGGCAACAGGGAATAATGGTATCCATAGGGCAAGCCAGGGTTAAATGTAGAGTAATTCTCTGATACGAGGAAGACAAGACCCAAAAACTGATATTAGAATCATGTCTCAATAAACACCCATAATATGCAGTAATATGTATATGGGAATGCAAGACACAAACACACAATAATGCACTGTGTAATCATGGGCGACACTGACTGCAAGCAGGAGAATGATACGGCAAAGCAAAACTGTGTTTATGTAAATATGGGATTCATTAGTTGCGCTCTGCAAATAGTAAATAAGATGCCCAGTGGAAAATAAAATATAGCCCAATGGAAGTCAAGGGAATTACAAAGCAAGGTGACAAACTGTACTGAACATTAGAGTCCGGAGTGGTTTAAGAGTGGGCCCAGTGTTGCTCATTGATATTTATATAGGTACCACCGCCTCAGGTTTAGTGCCTGCTTTGCCATTTTCAAATTCATTTAATGACGGAACCGCTATTCACAAGAGCAACGGCACCAGTGAAAGAGACACGTGACTGCAAGTACATTTAAGCCCACTTTTGCATTCTACTTATGGTGTGCCTATTGTGTTTTGGGTTCTTAGCAACCCTAATAATTGCACTAAGGAGGCAGCTATGGGTGCCTAGTGTTGGCACATCCCCAATCCTATAAGCCGTACCAATGGCACAGGTATCAGTATGTTAGGGCCAGTAGGATGAATCTGAAGCTTATGCAGAAACGCTTATAAACACATTGCATTGCCAGGGGCTGGCTGGTTTGTGCACAGAGCATTTTTGTGGCACTTGGCATCACAACATCCAATTCAGTAGTACAGCATATACTAAGTGAAGGGCCCCATTTGAGACGAAAGTTGCCTACATTTGTCAGGCAGTTTAGACCATGCTCTCCAACCATCTGAGAATGTGTGTGAGATCCTGGGGTCAGATCATGGCTGCGCATGGGTCATGGTCAGTCAGTGGGGTAAGAGCTCTTTTTTACTCCAGGTCAACAGCCCAAATGGCCCTATCTGACAGGAAGGAATGTAATAACTGCAATGGCTTATCCTGTTATCCAGCACTAATCCTGCTATCCGGTATCCCATGGTTCAACTTGTAAGGATGCCCAATGCATGGTCACCTTCTTCAGCTATTTCTGTACTGTATATGCTCACACCTTTTTTTGACACACTTGATAACAAGGAAGAACTAATAAAATGGTCTTCTTGTGCAGAACCTACATGGGGCTGGTATTTTGTTTCAAGAAAAGGAGCACCGGCCCAAGGTCACCAATCAAAATCAGGAATTGGCACTGTTGTGTGTTCTGGGCCAAGCTATTGGAGGAAGCCAGCCAGCCAGCCCCTGAGCAGCGCCATGACAAAAAGCCCCATTACTGCCATTAGACACAGACCAGCAGACAGTAGAAGGATTGGTGGCAGACCTGTCTGGGGTGCCCGGCTGTTGGTACCAGGAGCAGATCCTTCAGAGGCAATAAATATAAAAATGATAGAAAAAAATAGTACAAATTAACATGCAACATTTCAGGAAAAACACCATAATAATAGATGTATTTGATGAGGCAGCTCTAAGCTGGGCTACCTGGCTAGTGAGTCTGGCTGCCTCAGGGCCTCAGTACGCATTCCCTCCATACCCTGGGGCTGCTTAGACATGAGAATGACCTGCCACGTTATTGGGGGGGGGGGTAGCCATGAAATTGGCTTACTTTGGGGGGTGATGACCCTCTTACCTTTAGTGGCTTGTGGCTCTGCACCTTGTGGCCATCGTTTAGAGACGAATGCTTGTTAACCAGGGTCAGCAGGTGCCTCTGGTGCACTAAGGCCTCTTTAAACTCCTCTTCCGTTTTGGTTTCTAAAAGCTTTTGCCGGAAGTTTATGTCAGAAAACATTGTGGAAAACGTCCGACCAACTTCCGTCGCCGTTTTGGTGCTTTTCTAAAACAATTAAATTAAGCAATTAATGGTCATTAAAGTCCCCACGGAATGGGCACAGATGGGTTAAAAGGGACAAACTTTGCTTTATCTGCATCTCTCCAGCTTCAAAACTCAACCCTCTGTTGGCGAAGGCTGAGCATTTCAATTTCTCTGATATAAATGGTGGGCACTGGCGAGCCAAGCAACCAGCAAGAGTCAGTGCCTGGCACTGGTTAAAATCATTACATTATTTCACATTCTTTCTGGGAAGAGGAACAAGTCTAGAGCAGCAACCCCTGAATTTGTCCCCATACTGGCAAAATTACATATATACGCACAGGAGCTTGATATTAGTAGGGAGCAGATAGCTCAGTTACTCCATCCCTGTATCTATACATATACATGGAAGCTGCCATATTGCTCCTCTCAGACAGTACCTTTCCTTGTATCTATACATATACATGGAAGCTGCCATATTGCTTCTCTCAGACAGTAGCTTCCCTGTATCTATACACATACAAGGAAGCTGCCATATTGCCCCTCTCAGACAGTACCTTCCCTGTATCTATACACATACAAAGAAGCTGCCATATTGCTCCTCTCAGACAGTATATTTTATTGCATGTGTCAGGATAAAACCTGCATTTATAAAAACAGGTTCCGCTGATCTCGTACTCACCATCTTAGGCGGCGCCAGGACGAGGATGACAAACCTGACCTCGCAGGAGTTCTCCCCCCAGTTCTGGGGTCTCTCCAGCCGACTGATACAAACATGCCGTTTCTGAAGCGACTTTATAGTGCAACTGGAGAGAATGAAAAAAAACAAGAGATTACCCTTAGTCACTGGTTACTGCTGCCATCTTGCCCACCTTATCTATTTTTCCCCCACTCGTTTGCCTCCCTGCGTGACCCAAGGAAGGGCGGGGCAGGCAATATTTGATTGACAGCTCAGATTTTTAATGGGTATGGATGATTTAATTAAAAAAAGAATCTGGGTTTCATGTTTAATTTTTAAAGGAATTATACAGGTTTTTTATGTCTGGGTGAGAGGTCCCTTTAATGACAGGCACCCATATGACAGAGAAGCACATGTGGGTGCACGCGCGCGTTTCCGAGTGTGAGCGTATATTGTCCGAGTGCGGTTGTGGGAAGACACATGCGGCTCTGAATGAATGCATTGTTCTGTACAGACCTAAACAATTAAACCCTAAGTGCCTCCATATGGGGGATTTTACAAGCCAAAGGATTCTTGATGGACACGGCGATAGTTAAATTGCTGGCTGGGCGCAATGGGACAATCTGGCAGACAAACTGAAGGTGCTGCGTTCGCTGCATTTGACGCAACAAGCGTCGTTCGGCGATATCTGCGAATCACTGGGGGGGCGAGGCCTGGCACATGTTTATTCACTTTAGATTTTGCTTTGTTTCTACTGTAAGCGTCCCATTGTCTTGGCGCTGACGGTGCCCAGGATGACGGAAGACATGATTTGCCCCCAAGACGCACAAAGTTTATTTGCTCTGCCCAAGGATTAAAAAGGAATTAATTTCCTTTCTACTGCTGAGAACAGATGATCTTGAATAAAGGGTTTTGGCTCCACATGAAAAGTGCATGGGTTTTTCAGAACATCTAACAAACTCAAAAGGGCAGGATAGAGGCAGCGCCAGCGTGAAAAATGTGTGTCCCATGTATTTAGTATTATGTGAGCAACCTTTGCAGGGACGCACAGCACCGGTACCTAAACAGAGCAACTAACCCAAACCTGGAAGCGCCAGCGAGGGGACTTTAGGGGATTATTACTGGCACTGAGAACTTCCAAGCTTTTAAGCATTGGAGTGCAGACACTACTAATATATATATATTTATTTTATTTATTTTTTTTAAATTATTTGCCTTCCTCTTCTGACTAAAGGTGCCCTTACACGGGCCGATTTCAGCTGCCAATACTGGTCTTTAAGACCAATTCAGCAGCTTCTATTTCCGTGTATGGGCCCCAACGATGGGCCTCCCCAACCGACATCTGGCCTGAAATCGGGCAGGTTTGATCTTTCCTCCATATCGGGGATCACATTAGCTCATTGATGCGGTCCCCGATCCGACAGCACCTATGTCCGCCGGTTTAATTTGATCAAATTAGCCCAATACTGTGGACAGGTGGACATCTCACGAGAAGATCCACTTGCTTGGCGACCTCGCCAAATGAGCGGAACTTACAGTGTATGGCCACTTTAAAGGTGGGCATACACATAGCAATTCCCTAATAGACGTTCAGGGCTGAACAGATATTCAGGGCTGAACAATCAGATATGGATGTAAAACTGGGATTCTACCTCCACCTGCCCATTCAGCCCTAAATGCAGATTTTGCTTGGGCGCCTTCAACGGTGCCAGACCATAATCTTTTAACAAACCCAATCGGGCAATATCGGTTGTCTCGTCGATCCACCATACACGCAGCAAATACCATACAAAACTAGATTTCGTACAATAATATTGGTGTGTGTATGGCCGGCTTACCTCTAGCTCTAACTTTCAGATGAGGTTTACTATCCCGGCAACCAAAAAAAACTATTGCTCTGTGAGGCTACAATTTTATTGTTACTTTTTATTATCGTTCTATTTAGGACCTCCTCTATTCATATTCCTGTGTTTCATTCTGGTTGCTAGGTTAAACTGGACCTTAGCAAACAGACAGCTGCCAAAACTGCAAACTGGAGAGCTGCCGAACAAAACACTCATTCAAAAACCGCAAATCTTGAAAAATGAAGACCAACAGCAAACTGTTTCAGAATAGCACCCTTTAAATAATTTTTAAAGTTCATTTATATGTGGAAAAAAAAAAGAAAAAGCGTAGAACCTGCAGGTTTTTTGCCACTATTTGTAAGCACTGACAGGCATTAGATCTACCCGTTAGCGCACAGAGATTCTGTCAGCGAATCGGATCCACTAGTTGAGAAAATCATTAGGTTATTACCATTAGGCTAAAGGGCCAACTTTCCAATTTTGAGTTGTAATTTAAAAATAAAAACAAAAGGCCACATGCTGCTGATCCCTGCCGACCCGCTGGGAAGTGTATGTGAATAACAGCTGGAGGGCCCCACTCTATCCCTGCTAAGGAAGCATTCTCCTCCCTTCATACTCAAAGCCTCGTGGAGTTCCAGAGTAGGAAAGAATGGGGCCGGGGAAGGGATGAAAAGTTGTTGGTAAATGTGGGATCCCAGCTGACATTGGCTGCGGTCCTGCAATTGGTGGGGGGAAAGTCAGAGCTACACAGTCGCCAAAGGAAATATCTGGACTCCGCGAATAAAAAAAACACAAACATGCAGTGCTGCCTGTGCTCTGTGAGCTTCATGGTCAGAATTTCTTATGTATAACTTATTATGTAATGGTACTCTGGCCAGAAGGGGAAATTATCTAAATTTAGGGGATGATTATTTTTAAAATGCTCCATTAGCTGTTATAGTGAAGCAGTGAATTCTGATCTATAAGGGTCAAAAACCTGTTAGTGGCTTCTAATATCCTTATAATTTACAATAGGGGGTACATTATCCCTTATAATACATGAGTGATACTCAGAGTTCCCTGTATAACTCAGCCTGCAGCCTTGTGCCTTTATATGGGCACAGAACCCCTCAGTGACTGCTAATATCCTTATCATTTACAGTAGGGGGTACATTATCCCTTATAATACATGAGTGATACTCAGAGTTCCCTGTATAACTCAGCCTGCAGCCTTGTGCCTTTATATGGGCACAGAACCCCTCAGTGACTGCTAATATCCTTATCATTTACAGTAGGGAGTAAACCACAATCCCTAATAAATAATTAACATATAAAGAGGACACCTTACCAGTAAAATATACTTACATAATACACAGCCACGACTGCTGGTACTGTACTCCAGTGGCTGTAGCAGTTACCCCCTGAATTGTATCTGAGAGGAGATGAACTGAAAAAGAAAAAAACAAAACATGTAAGCCATTTTATATATATATATATATATATATATATATATATATATATATATACATACATATATATATACATATTAATATATATATATATACATATTAATATATATATACATATTAATATATACATATTAATATATATATATACATAATATATATATATATATATATATATATAATTAGAGTTTCTTTCTGGGCTTGATAGTTCCCCTTTAAAAGTGCTGGGGGGTCTCTATGTGTTTGGATACTGCTGCTTGGGTCTTACTGTCAGACAACAAATAATAAGCGCTGAATGCTCTGCGCAGCTCTGAGCTGAAAAACCAACAAATCAGAAACCGAGCAGAAGGGGGGGCTAATAGAGTGGGGAAACACTCAATTTCTGTGCAGTAACAAATAACAAAGTCACATGACTTTTTTTGGCTCATTGAACATTTTATTGCCCATATTCTAGGTCTAAGTTTTTTCCCCTAAATTTGCTCAAAGCCTGTACAGAGAGATACCATAAAACTATGGCACATAGGGATTCCCCTGTACTAAGCACAATTCAGCAGGAACAGCCCCCTAAGTTTGCTCATAGCCTGTACAGAGAGATACCATAAAACTATGGCACATAGGGATTCCCCTGTACTAAGCACAATTCAGCAGGAACAGCCCCCTAAGTTTGCTCATAGCCTGTACAGAGAGATACCATAAAACTATGGCACATAGGGATTCCCCTGTACTAAGCCCAATTCAGCAGGAACAGTCCCCTAAGTTTGCTCATAGCCTGTACAGAGAGATACCATAAAACTATGGCACATAGGGATTCCCCTGTACTAAGCACAATTCAGCAGGAACAGCCCCCTAAGTTTGCTCATAGCCTATACAGAGAGATACTATAACACTCTCAGAATAACTGTACTGCTGAAAGCACAGTCTTTTTGCAACCTCACCTATTTTGTTGCTACATTCCCTAGATTGCACCACTACATTGGCAGCCCGGGTTTGTTTACAGGGTTCTGCGCACACGTGGGTCTGTGCCCAGCCAGTCACTGTGCCACTCCTTGTACCAAGCAGTATATTTCCCTTAGGGGGCACATACACATGGGAGGGGCCAGCGCGACTGCGCCATTCTCTAATGAGATGCTGCACAATGTTTTATTTAGTTATTTTTTCCCCCAATCTATTTTGCAAGTCGTGTTTCGCTCGGAGCCGTTCCGTGTATCTGTTGCAGCTTGTTTCAGGAGAAGTGAAGACAGATTTGTGCCGCAGCAATAAATATGCATAGTTTGCTCGCTTCCTTTGCCTGGCGCAGCCAGCGCTGCTCTGCCAGCGAGCCGACAATGCCAATTAGCAGCTTGTTTTGTTCCTTCGTGAATATTTCTGGGATGAATCACTCACTTTAGCGACCGAAAAAATGTAATTCCTTCCAGCCTTTGTTGGGGCAAAGCAGCAGCTGGAGAGACTCTAGTTGGGCACTTACCCCACTGACACACACATGCTTTGTGCTTTCTATAGTAGTATTTATATTTTATACCTTAACCTGGGAGCCTTCAGTTGCCCTACCGCTTCCAACAACTGAATGATAGCAACACTTAGGGGGCATCTCTCTGTACAGGCTATGAGCAAACTTAGGGGGCTGTTCCTGCTGAATTGTGCTTAGTACAGGGGAATCCCTATGTGCCATAGTTTTATGGTATCTCTCTGTACAGCCTATAAGCAAACTTAGGGGGCTGTTCCTGCTGAATTGTGCTTAGTACAGGGGAATCCCTATGTGCCATAGTTTTATGGTATCTCTTTGTACAGGCTATGAGCAAACTTAGGGGGCTGTTCCTGCTGAATTGTGCTTAGTACAGGGGAATCCCTATGTGCCATAGTTGTATGGTATCTCTCTGTACAGCCTATAAGCAAACTTAGGGGGCTGTTCCTGCTGAATTGTGCTTAGTACAGGGGAATCCCTATGTGCCATAGTTTTATGGTATCTCTCTGTACAGGCTATAAGCAAACTTAGGGGGCTGTTCTTGCTGAATTGTGCTTAGTACAGGGGAATCCCTATGCTGCCATAGTTTTATGGTATCTCTCTGTACAGGCTATGAGCAAACTTAGGGGGCTGTTCCTGCTGAATTGTGCTTAATACAGGGGAATCCCTATGTGCCATAGTTTTATGGTATCTCTCTGTACAGGCTATGAGCAAACTTAGGGGGCTGTTCCTGCTGAATTGTGCTTAGTACAGGGGAATCCCTATGTGCCATAGTTTTATGGTATCTCTCTGTACAGGCTATGAGCAAACTTAGGGGGCTGTTCCTGCTGAATTGTGCTTAGTACAGGGGAATCCCTATGCTGCCATAGTTTTATGGTATCTCTCTGTACAGGCTATGAGCAAACTTAGGGGGCTGTTCCTGCTGAATTGTGCTTAGTACAGGGGAATCCCTATGCTGCCATAGTTTTATGGTATCTCTCTGTACAGGCTATGAGCAAACTTAGGGGGCTGTTCCTGCTGAATGATTACTGTTCATTCTTTCCCTAAAGCAAATACAGGAGGAGGGAGAGTTAAAGTACGCAGGGTTATTAAATAAAACAGGCAATTTTAAAGACATCTGAATGGCAGCAGATAAATTAAGAATTAGGCAATCAAAATAAGGTGTCTATAGCCTCGTACCTACAGCAGCTTAGTGGCAAGTCCCTCCCGCTTCTAAGCTCGAGGCTGTACAGATTAAACTCTCACCGTATTTACAAAAAAGTCTGATTATAGGAGGTGCGGCTGTGAAAGCCAGCCTTGAGCATTTATTCTCTACCAGATTCATTTATTAGCAACCAATCATTTTTCTACAATATAAAGCATTGTTTAAAAAAAAGTATCATGTGTCCTGTTTATTAAAGGGCAACTGTCTCAGTGATTAAAGCTCCACCGAATCTGTTTTACTATATAAATGTACCAGACCAGCCCCTCGGCTGTATTGTGGGAATTAAAACAAGGTATCCAACCTTTCCTAAAGATGAACCTAATGTTTGCCCAAGCCTGGCCTAGAGAAGCCGTAATAGCAAGGAGCGGCACTTACCATTCCCTTCCCTGGGTGCCCCAGAATCAGTGAATAAAGTGCTCATGATTTTGTTAAAGTTACAGCTGGGCTCGGCGTTCTCTGGATCCTCCACAAAGTGCTTTAGCATCTCCCGCAGGACGTCATCCAGAGAGGTGGCCGTCTCGTCGAGGATGATGCTGGCTTTGGCAAGGAAGCCGTCCAGATCCCGGTGTGCCCTCACCTCCTCCTCAAAGTTCTTTAATTTTAGGTACTGCACAAGGGAAATAAAGAGGATGGATTAATACATTATAAGTAATTACGCTCAGATATTACAGACCTAGGGTTCTGGGATTTGAACCCGTGCAATGGCAAGGCCATTAGGGCACCTAAGCTGTTGTGCCACTTCCCAGTGCTGCCAGTGTTCTACATATGTACTCAGAGTTCCCTGTATAACTCAGCCTGCAGCCTTGTGCCTTTATATGGGCACAGAACCCCTCAGTGACTGCTAATATCCTTATCATTTACAGTAGGGGGTACATTATCCCTTATAATACATGAGTGATACTCAGTTCCCTGTATAACTCAGCCTGCAGCCTTGTGCCTTTATATGCGCACAGAACCCCTCAGTGACTGCTAATATCCTTATCATTTACAGTAGGGGGTACATTATCCCTTATAATACATGAGTGATACTCAGAGTTCCCTGTATAACTCAGCCTGCAGCCTTGTGCCTTTATATGGGGGGCACAGAACCCCTCAGTGACTGCTAATATCCTTATCATTTACAGTAGGGGGTACATTATCCCTTATAATACAGGAGTGATACTCAGAGTTCCCTGTATAACTCAGCCTGCAGCCTTGTGCCTTTATATGGGCACAGAACCCCTCAGTGACTGCTAATATCCTTATCATTTACAGTAGGGGGTACATTATCCCTTATAATACATGAGTGATACTCAGAGTTCCCTGTATAACTCAGCCTGCAGCCTGCAGCCTTCTGCCTTTATATGGGCACAGAACCCCTCAGTGACTGCTAATATCCTTATCATTTACAGTAGGGGGTACATTATCCCTTATAATACATGAGCAGTGCACTTTTCTGCACTCTTTATTGGCCCAGAGACCACCCAGACTGCATTCACATTCCAGTAACAGTAACAACACCGCACCTCAGAACACATTCAGTGGCAGGCCAAAAGCCCAGGATTTAATATCCCTTTAAGCAAAGGCATAAAAGGGGTAGCTAAAGCTGTTACAAAGCATGTGCATTTCCGAAACGCTTTAAAGAACTGCTACCTTCAGCAATTTATGGCCAGCGACCTTTATGGAGGAAACCCTTTCACTTCCTCAGATGCAGAACGGATACAAAGCGGAGTGGATGTTCCATCGCTTTAATCCCAAAGCAATAAATCAATTAAATGCCCTTTTGTAATACAATTGCAGCTCTGGCCAATCCAAACAGGTCTGTGGGGGGATATACTTTGAAGTAGGGGCCCCACTAGCAGTTACTGAATTGGCAGCCGCTGGTAACTGCCCTTTTAAATGAAACCAGGAAAAGGGCCCAATTCTCTTATGACCCCTCTAATAAAGATCAGGTCTGTAGAGTACAAGCAACTGGTTAAAGGGGTTGTGCACCATTAAATTAACTTTTAGCAGAGAGAGCTATTCTGAGACAACATGCAATTGGTCTTCATTTCTTAATTTCATTTGCAGTTTTTAAATTATTAAGCTTTTTGTGTAACTGATCTCCAGTGTAGAATTTAAGCAGCTATCTGGTTGCTAGCGTCCTATTTAACCTAGCAACCAGGCAGTGGTTTAAAAGAGAGACAGAAATATGAATAGAGGAGGACCTATTTAGAAAGAGAAGTAATAAAAAGTAACAATAACGATAAAAATGTAGCCTCACAGAGCAATAGTTTTGTGGCTGCCGGGGTCACTGACCCCCCCATCTGGAAGCTGGAAAGAGTTAGAAAAGGAAGGCAAATAACACAAAAACTATTAAAAATAAAAAAGGAAGACCAATTGAAAACTTACTAATAATTGGCCATTCCATAACATACTAAAAGATTGAAGGTGTACCGCCCCTTTAAATGGAACAGTACAGCAATCCCATGGAACAGTTGCTGCAGACTATGCCGGAGACTTCCCCCCCAAGCTGGCCGCTACAGCACTGCAGGGGGCAAAGCTATCCATAGTCACACACATAGAATCTTCTTCTCAAAACTACAGTGTTACTATGATATATGTATAGCATAGATCAGATGGCAGGATCCACTATCCAGAATACTTGAGACCTGGGGTTTTCTAGACAAGGGGTCTTTTCATAACCCCCACTGATTTGGGGTTTAGTTCTCCATTAATTGGCAACAACATGGCAGGGTCAGTCTAGTCCAGACCATCATCATCACTGTTGTTAATATGGGAGCTCTGACATGGGGGGGGAAATAAATGAAAAATTGATAAATCCCCCCTCTGTGAGTTTGGGCACGGCACTATTATAGCGAATAGGGAACAACCGTTTAAGTGGAACCAGCCGGGAATTGGTGATTAAAGAGCTCGTTTGCACAAAGCGCTTTGTAGAACAGAAGAAAACAAACACTTAACACGATGGCCGACAACAGAACATTCCATTCTCTGAAGTCGGAGACAATTATACGCCCGATACAAGTGATTTACTGGGTCATTATCAGCCTTGCACTTTGCCTGGCCCTGTTAGCTGAACCCACACACAATACACACAAAACTTGCCCCAGGGAAGGACATTCCTCCAACTTTACAAGTGCATGTGTGCTTACAGCGTCAGCTGTTCTATAAAACACCCTAAATTGCCCTTTTCTTGTCCTAGGCTGGTATGTGGGGCCACAATGAAAAGATCCATTGAATTCTGCTCCGTTTGCCCATCATCTCCTGGGCAGAGAAGGCTAACAAAGAACAAGATGGCGATTTACTCTATAGTTCTATAAAGGCAAGTTCCCCTTAGTTACCCCCATGCCTGTAAGCCATTCTACCCCATATGGGTATCTATGCTGGCAAGACCAAGTGGCCCCAATACAAATATAACTCACAATATACTGTATATATAGAATATAAATGTCACACTATAAGGTTGAGTAGTAATTAACACACATAATTACTGTGTGACAGCTCTGAAACAAATGCTATTAGCATCAGCCCATTAGGATCAGCTTATATTACAGACAAACATCATTTTCTTTGCTTGATAATTTCCAACGACCCCTAAGCTCAGCTTCCCACCAGCTGCCCAGAGCCCACTGAGTATGTGCAGTGCCACTGACACTTCTAACAGAAGTGTCCAGTATGGTCACCCCCTGTGATAACTTTAAAGCACTGGATTTTTACTACTATAGAGATGTTAAACCTTTAGGCTGGTTCATTATATAAAATATGGCATGCCTAGCCGTATCCGTTTTTTGGGTTTAGTTCTCCTTTAACTGCTGGGGGTCATTTGAAAAGCTGGAAAGAGTCAGAAGAGGAAGGCAAATAATTCAAAAACTATAATAAAAAAATAAATATGAAGACCAACTGCAAAGTTGCTTGGAATGAGACATTCTATAACCTATAACTAAAAAATGTACCTAAATGTGAACCACCCCTTTAAGGGCAAATTTTATCTGTCGATTCTGCTGCTTCAGTCCAAGTTGGGGACACTGATGGGCGTAACCGACCGAAATCAGGCCAACTGGACAGGTTTAAAAATCTCATTGGAGCGATGGCCTCACTGGCTCGATGTGGTCCTCACCCCGATGACCTGTATCCCCAATAAGGTGGGCATATTGGGGAAACATCTGCTGGTTTGGCGACTTTGCCAAAGGGGTGGATCTTTCAATGTATGGCCAGCTTTCCATGCATCACGTGTATATAATAAATTCATTATAGGGGACTCAATATAGCTGCTTCCATTTAGGTGGGTAGGCAGCAGGCAGCAGTAGTAAGTATAACACAGGCCCCAAGGACATCAGAGATTGCCTCTCCAATCACAGTAGCCTACTACAACTGCTGCCAAAACTTAGGCACCCCCCAGTGATTGTAATAACTTACCTAATACCCCGGGCCGGGGTCCCTGTCAGCAGAAAACTGAACCGTCTTGGGGTACCTGCATGCGATTGATCCTCTTCCCCCGTGATCCCGGGGCCCAGGTATGCACAGTACAATGAAAAGCAGGGTTTTTTTTGTTAAAATTGGCTTTTCACTGTACTGCGCATGCAGAGGATCACTCGCTTGCAGGTACCCCAGCCGGTGCAGGTTCTGCTAACAAGCAGACTCAAGACCCGCAGGTAGGGCAGCTTCAGGCAAACTTTGGCACAACATTTGCGGGTCGAGGTTGAGCTCTTCCACCTGCTCTCCCTGCCCACAACCTTAAACAGACAGCTTCCGGCTCTCCGATTTATAGGTGCACGTCAGCCCCACCCCCCAGGCCCTTTTGTGACATCATTAGTGGGAGGGTCTATAAATAGAGAAGACTAGCTGGGTTAGGTTTGAGCTGGAAGTGGGTGAGGGTTGATAGTTAAACTGGTCATACACAGTAAGATCCGGATCTTCCCCCCGATATCCTTCGGTTGTTTGGCCTTAGGAAACCGCATCAACAAGCCAATGTTGTTTCCGATCCGACAGAAAAATCAAACCTGCCCTATAGAGATCTGCCCCATTTCAGGCCAGATATTGGTCAGGCAGGCCCATCGTATGGCCACATTCAGCCGACCCATACATCATTACAGGTAAGTAGTGACATGCCTAACATTTTGGCACCACCCAGTGATTACTGTATATACTTGAGTATAAGCCTAGTTTTTCAGCACCCAAAATGTGCTGAAAAAGTCACCCTCGGCTTATACTCGAGTCGGGTGCCATGGGTCCCTCCAGACTAGCACCCTCTGTCCTTTGTGTGCAAATTAGGCCCCCCCGCAACCAGACCCTCCAGTGCCCTGGCCCACGCAATACTTATTCCCCCTTACGTGTCCTCCGGGACTGGGTCTGCTGCCAGTTTGCCAATGCACAATGAGCATAGGGTAGCATTAATTGTTTTTCCACTTACAGAGCTAGTTTACGTTTTTTCTTTTAAATAAATATTTAAAAACATATACCCCACTGATGCCTCAATTTATGTAATTTACTGGTTTTTATTGTGATTATTGAAACTTAGCAGTAGCTGCTGCATTTCCCACCCTAGGCTTATACTCGAGTTAATAAGTTTTTCCAGTTTTCTTAGGTAAAATTAGGTACCTCGGCTTATATTAGTATTGGCTTATACTCGAGTATATACCGTATATCCTTCCTTCTCCTTTAAAAGAGTAATGCTTGTGCACACACTGCGTTATTTTTAAGTTCTCGACACACACATAAATGCATACATACACACATACATACATACATACATACATACATGAAGGTACTTACTTTTCGTGACGTATGCAGTAATACACAGCCGGAACTCTCGTTTTCAGCTGTAATGAGAAAAAAATGCACATTATTACACTATACAGCACACAAAAGCTCCATCGGTTTATAAAGAATTTGTCATTGTGTAGCCACTGGCAGGATGAGTCCCTACAGCAGCAAAGCAAGGTCACATTAACACAAAAAAATATCCAGAGAGACATTCCGATCCTGGCTGAACTGAGAAAGATATTAAGGGGGGGGGGGGGGGGCTCATACTAAAATCAGCTCTTCTGATACAGTGATGATTTAGATGTTAAAACAGAAGAGATTTATTAGAGGGTACAGTTCACTCATAATTAAATTCATAATTAAACACAGTAACACAGGCAAGGTATGTACTAGTCTGGTAATTGGTCAGAAGCTTACCCAGAGTGCAGCTGACCGGCAGAGTCTAACTGCTAAGTGGTTGCTATGGGTAACAAGCTGTTCAGGTCAGGGCCACGGAATGCAGAGATATTCTTTGGCCATATATTATTACAGCAGTGCCCATACAGTTGCCAATTCTAAGCAACTTTCAATTAGTCTTAAAGGAACAGTAACACCAAAAAATGAAAGTGTATAAAAGTAACAAAAATATAATGTGCTGCTGCCCTGCACTGGTAAAAGTTGTGTGTTTACTTCAGAAAGTCTACTATAAGTCTACTATAAATTATAGTAGTGTTACTGTAGCAAACACACCAGTTTTACCAGTGCAGGGAAACAGTGCATTATATATTTTTTACTTTAAAGCTCTTTCATTTTTTGGTGTTACTGTTCCTTTAATAACTTTTTTTTTTTTTAAGTTTTTAAATTATTTGACTCTTTGCAGCTTTCAAATGGGGGTCACTGACCTCAACAGCCAAAAACTTATTGTTCTGTGTTTTACCCAGAATGCTCAGGACCTGGGGTTTTCCAGATAACATGTCTTTCTATAATTAGGAAATCCATACTTACATACCAAATCATTTAAACATTAAATAAACCCAATAGGGCTGTTCTGCCCCAATAAGGGGTAATTATATCTTAGTTGGGATCAAGTACAGGTACTGTTTTATTATTACAGAGAAAAGGGAATCATTTAACCATTAAATAAACCCAATAGGGCTGTTCTGCCCCCAATAAGGGGTAATTATATCTTAGTTGGGATCAAGTACAGGTACTGTTTTATTATTACAGAGAAAGGGGAATCATTTAACCATGAAATAAACCCAATAGGGCTGTTCTGCCCCCAATAAGGGGTAATTATATCTTAGTTGGGATCAAGTACAGGTACTGTTTTATTATTACAGAGAAAAGGGAATCATTTAACCATTAAATAAACCCAATAGGGCTGTTCTGCCCCAATAAGGGGTAATTATATCTTAGTTGGGATCAAGTACAGGTACTGTTTTATTATTACAGAGAAAAGGGAATCATTTAACCATTAAATAAACCCAATAGGGCTGTTCTGCCCCAATAAGGGGTAATTATATCTTAGTTGGGATCAAGTACAGGTACTGTTTTATTATTACAGAGAAAAGGGAATCATTTAACCATGAAATAAACCCAATAGGGCTGTTCTGCCCCCAATAAGGGGTAATTATATCTTAGTTGGGATCAAGTACAGGTACTGTTTTATTATTACAGAGAAAAAGGTAATCCTTTTGTAAAAAAATAAATTATTTAATTAAAATGGAGTCTAACGGAGATGACCTTGCTGTAATTTAGAACTTTCTAAATTCTATTTTTCTATTCCGGTCCTCTCCTATTCATAAACCAGTCTCTTATTCAAATCACATCCTGGTTACTAAGGTAATTTGTACCCTAGCAACCAGATATAGCTGCTGAACAAAAAGTGAAAATAATAAAAAATGAAGACCAATTGCAAAATGTCTCAGAATATCACTCTCTACATTATACTAAAAGTGAACTCAAAGGTGAACAACTCCCTTGAATGGAACTACAAGAAGTCGAGGCTGAACTACAAGTGCCTATGTCCTAGTACTCTCTTCCCTTCCCATGACAGACCGTTAGATGCCAGAATTTAGTTCCTATACAATAAATGGGCCTCTAGGACTTTGTTATTAAATATGGGAAGATGAATGGTTACCCTGACAGGGGTCCATTATACACGTGTGCTTTCCCATGCAGCCCTGTATAATGGGCCCCAGCTTTATTCTACCATAAAAGTGTTCCCACGTTGGTGCCCTGTTGCTATATAGGCCCGGGGTTATGGCAAGTTTATGGCTACTGTAAATCTGCCAGAGTGCCACTATTACAGACACATAGCTAGCCCGGCTGTGCGGATTTCTGCTTTATGGTTCCGTTTGTGTACTTATGAAATCACTAGTTCGGAGGCAAGGGCCACATATCCTTCTAAATGGTTTAATTTCACGGGGGTCATTTATCAACACTGGGCAAATTTGCCCGTGGGTAGTAACTTATGGCTACCAATCACATTGTTGTATTCATTTTTCAACCTGTAGCCAGGTAGAAATTGCTGATTGGTTGCTATGGGTTACCACCCATGGGCAAATATCAAAAGGTCGCTAATTTATTAATAAGAAAAACTCATTTGAATAAAAAAAAACTTGAATTTGAGTTTACAAGCTCTAAAAAACATGAAAAATTTGAGTTTGAGAAAATGGCTTGACTTTGCCTGTGACAAATCCCATTGACGTCTATACAAACTCGCAAGCTTTTACTTGGCAAATTTTTACGTTTGAGTTTTCGGGTTTTTTGTACTTAATAAACACCAGGCAATGGAGTTTTCGAACCATAACTCGAGTCATGTCGAGTTATAAAAAGTTGAGTTTTTGAAGCACAAAAAAAACTTAAATAATGAAAAAAAAAATCAAATTCAACCGTCGATAAATCACCCCTTAGTGATTAAACAGAATCCCTGCCATAAAGCAAGATGGGGCTGCTGGTTTGTCAGAAAGCGTCACATAGGGAATACCTTCCTCCCATACACAGCACAGAAAGTACAGACTTTTTACAAGTAAATTAAATGTTTACTGGGTGATTTATGTAAGGTAATCTTAGGTTTGCCCACATCTAGTAACCCACAGCAACCAATCAGATGCTTCCAAATAGCTGACCATTACAGGACACCTGCTGATTGGTTGCTAGGGGTTACTACACAAGCTTAAGACCATTTTCTACCCCATTAGCCCAAAAATCTCATACATTCCTCTTTTATAAACCTGCTGCGCATTCCCAACTGTACGCCAGCTCCATACATCTCTAGGAACCCCTCATATACTCGGAATAGCCCTTCCCAACATCTATTGCCTTTAAAATCTCTAAGTGCCAGTATAATATCTCATTATCAGCTCCCCATTACGGCTTTACTTGCTGTTCAACAATTACATTTAATTGGCACGGATATTGCTCCTACCCTGTAATGTTCTCCTTTATTGTTTTCATTAAGCCAAGCAAGGGAAGGGACAGAAGGGGGGCAATTAATGCTTCATTATACAGATACCAGCTTGCAGTTTAGAGGAAAAAAAATGAGATTATATATATTATATATATATATATATATATATATATATATATATATATATACAAACAAAGTAAAATGTTGTGCAATAGAGGGTAAGGAAGCTTTTCATTTCTTCGTGCCTAAACCAAAATCCGCAAAGAATATAACACTTTTTAAAGGGGAACTGACACTTTTTTTTTTTTTTTTACTCCGGTACAGTTGAGTGCAAGGGTTGGATCAGACTGCAGATTGGTCGAAGGGAGACCCGTTGTTGGCCGTTTGAATTATAATTATTTCCTTGTGAAATGGGACCTACGGCAATGTCACATGATGAATCCCGTTGGCCATCAGGCTAGGCGAGAATGATGGGAAATGCAGTTTGAAGCAGCAGGTGGGATTCGCTGTTCTGTGCTGCGTGTAACCCAGGAATACACACAAATATGCCGGAATTTCTCTTCCGTTCAGCCATAATCACAATGAAGTCAGAGCCAAAGTGGTAATTTGAAAGCCTTTCATCTGATGCCTGAGAGCAGCAGTGGTAAAGGGCAACTTTAATGTTTCCGCATACCTGGTTCCTCTTGTTTTTCGACGCACACCCGTTTGACCTTAGCCATGTGTTACAAAAGGCTGGCACCTGTTTAACCACTGGAGCCTTTGGGAATTGGCCACCTGCGGCCACCAGAACTTCAGGAGGCAACGGGGCGCCAAGAGTGGCAATCACATCATTTTCCTGTTACCCAGAATGCTCGGGACCCTGGTTTTCTGGACACAGTATCTTTCTTTAATTTGGTTCTTCATACCTTCGTTATAAAAAGGCCAATTCTAAGCAACTTTTCAATTGGTCTTCATTATTTATTTTTTATAGTTTATAAATTATTTGCCTTCTCCTCGTAGCTTTCAAATGGGGGGGTCACTGACCCCGGCAGCCAGAAAACCATTGCTCTGTGAGACTCCAGTTTCATTGTTATTGTTACTTTATATAACTTATTTTTCAATTCAGCCCCTCCCCTATTCATATTCCTGTCTCTCATTCAAACCACTCCCTGGTTGCTAAGGCAATTTGGACCCTAGCAACCAGATAGCTGCTGAAACTCCAAACTGGAAAGCTGCTGAACAAACATTGAAGACCAATTGCAAACTGTCTTGGAATATTACTCTCTACATCATACTAAAAGTTAACTTAAAGGTCAACAACCCCTTGAATGGAACTACGAGAAGTCGAGGCTGAACTACAAGTGCCCACGTCCCAGTACTCTCTTCCCTTCCCATGAAGGGAAGAATTTGGTGAACAATCCCTTTAAGTTTACTTTAAAAATGGACTCTATGAGAGGTTGCCTTCTCATAATTCAGAATTTTCTGGATACCAGGTTTCTGGGTAATGGATCCCACACCTGTAGAAGAGGGCGATCTTAAATGCAGTAGCCTATAGACTAGCATTTCCCAGCTAATTCACTAAAGTGGTTCGCAGTTGGACAGCCCTGATTGTACATGATGACATTCTATTATAAAATTTTTTTTTATTCCCAATTTTTGTAGTTTCTGAATTAACTTTTTGGTTATGGATCTTGCCAGTTTGGTGTTTTACCAATCAGCAAGAAGGGCAGTCATCTTATGTGTTCTCTACCAAGCAAAGGGAGTAATGATTGGGTTTTCATCAATTAAAGGACAACTTGGAAGCAGGAAAGGAGGCTTCGGAAAATGTGCATAAACATGGCTTCCGATCTCTTCCATAGCGCGGGGGCAGTACATGTTGCCATGAAGGTATCCAACAAGAATAATGCAGGGGATAACTCTCCAACCAAGCAGTTGTTGGGTTCTCCTTGAAAATGACATTGTTTCCAGGTCCCATGGGGCCACCATAGCGCTCTGCTTATCTCATTCAATTGGCCACAAAGTAATTTATACTCTTCCACTGGAGCCTAAAAATTCCAACAACTACAAAGCACCAGAGTCACCTTGACCCGTTCTTCCACATTCCGGCCCACGAGACACCGCACTAGGCACCAGGGCTACTTTGCTAAACTCCGAAACCAGTATCTCCCAGAATGAACCTGTAGGAATTCCAGCAATCCGTACCCTCAAGCTGCCACTAAGAACATAAATCAAAAGTACCATCAAGGGCTGAGAATGTTTATCCAAGAGAATCTCTGTATTATCTATGTGTTTATCTATAGCATCTTCTACAGCAAGTGCATTGCCGGAGGCAAAGAGGATACCAGGTACAGTCTAGAAAAACTTAGAATACTTTAAATTTCATGTATTTATGTATTTTGAACTCAAACTTATTCCTCAGAATTATCCAGGCAGCAGTGTTACAACTTTACATAAAGGAGGTCATACATGCTGCTCATTTGGCAAGGTCGCCAAACAAGCAAAACTTCTTCCACCTAAGGTGCACCAAATGATTGAATTAAAATGGCAGGCATAGGTGCCGCGGGGTAGAGAAACGTATCAATGAAGCAAGGCAGTCCCTGATCCAATGGAAAATCAAACCTATCCGATCGAGATCTGACCAATTGTAGGCCATATGTCGGTTGGGTATGCCTGTCCAGGATGCCCAAACACAGGCAGATAAGCTCCCGAATCAGTCTGAAAGACTCAAATCGGCAGCTGCCCAAGAATTGGCCAGATGTCGATCAGACAGTCTTGATTTTTCATCAGACCGGGGACCGCATTGGCTCACTGATTGGCTCGCTTCAACTTTTCCGATCCCAGTCATTGAAATGCGATAGTTTGGCCCTAGGGCCAAATGATAGCATTAGCACAACATCGCCCACCCAAGGTAGACATATTGGGGGAAAGATTTCCAAGGGAAGGATACTCAATCCTGCCATGTCACCTGTTAAGGTGGCCATACCTTAACAGCGAAAGTTACCTTACAGTGGTAAGATACGCTCGTTTGCAAGGTCACCAAGCAAGCGGATCTTCTCCCCATATGGCCACCTACTGGTGGGCGATATCAGGATAATTCAGTCTTTTGGCCCTAGGGTCAAACGGTCGGATTAAAATGGCGGGCATAGGCGCCAGTGATTCAGGGACCACATCAACGAGCTGAAGTGGTCCCTGATCTGATGGAAAACTCAAACCTGCCCAATTGAGACCTGCCCAATTTCAGGCCAGATGTTGGTCAGTGAGGCCCGTCGGTGGTGCCCATATACAGGCAGATAAGCTGAAATCAGTTTGGATCTGGAATTTCTGCCATAAAGCAAGAATAGGATGGTGTTGTTTACTAGAAAGGAAGGCTAAATGGTCAAAAGTACAAAGAAGTAAAAAATAAAAAATTCTAAACCTACACACACATTAGGGGTAATTTGTAGAGAAGTAGAGTGCCAGAGCACTAAGGGGCACACTTTAGGTGCTGTTTCTGCATCTTATCCACAGGAGGTGGCGCTGTTCCATTGCACCATATGACCCAGATTTGCAGCAAGCAACAGGTAAAAAGCGGTATTGCATATACCAGTCGCTTAACTTTATGTTGCTTTCAAAATCCATTCCCCGCACAGGGATTTGATACTGGCAGCTCCTCGCCGAGACATCAAAGGATTAGAGAGAGAAGTTAATAGAGGTGAAGCGTCTCTGAGCATTGTCGGTCAGTAACAATAGGGCCTGGCTTCCTTATACTAATACGGTCCCTTGTGTGCACATAATGCCTCACTCAGACCTGTTGCCGCTAGACAGTTGTCTCTATGGGATTCCAAGGTTCCAGCAGGCACTCTAATAACAAAACACAAGCCTGGCGAAACAGACAAAACTCTCCCTTATTAAGGCAAATAGAGAATCTATTAATTAGCAGCCGACCCAGGAACTACAATCCATATAGGGCAGAATGATTTCCTGATTACTGATACTTGCACCTAAATTCTATGTAAAATATTGGGTTATGTAATGTAATCTTAAAGAGAAAATATCCCCCAAAAAAATATAAAAATCTTTATAATAAAAGTTTTTTGCAAATTAAACATGAAACCCAAATCATTTTTTTTTAATAAAATCATCCATACCTGTAATAAATGTATTTTGAAATCTGATCTGTCAATCATATATAGCTTGCCCCGCCTCTATGCGAGGCGGGGCAGGCAATATATGATTGACAGATCAGATTTTTAAATACAATTCCTTTCATTGTCCATTCAGAATCTCCTACATATCACCCAGACGGCACATACACACGATTTTGGGGTTTTACAAAACTTTCCTAAGTAACAGTGTCCACAAAATGGCGGCTGCCTGCTTGCTGTGATTGTAACAAACTGAAAATAAAGAGAAAAAATTAATTAGCTCAACTAAAATGATAGAAATGGATTTGAAATTATTTCTTAGGGTGAAAGGTCCCCTTTAAATCAGGGAGTGGATCCGGTCAGCAGAGGGGGTCCCCCATAGACGATATATAGCACTGATCTTCTAGTATCTCTCCTATAGTCACAGGGGGTACAGAGTGCCACCCTGGGGTGCCTAAGCAA
This sequence comes from Xenopus tropicalis, assembly GCF_000004195.4. Classification (NCBI taxonomy): domain Eukaryota; kingdom Metazoa; phylum Chordata; class Amphibia; order Anura; family Pipidae; genus Xenopus; species Xenopus tropicalis. The sequence goes on along the minus strand of NC_030677.2, from coordinate 13,981,889 downwards.
AAATACATTTTTTTTTTCAAAGTTATTTAAAAATAATATATATTTCTATAGGCTGAGAGACCCCATGCTGCTGCCCAGGTTACATGTCCGCCCTTGCGTGCAATGGCTGCCTTCTGCAGAGACAACAAACACTTCATATCCCAAATCCAACAATATGTGGAAAGCTTCCAATAATATGACCCTGCAGAGATACGGCTGACAAATTTAGCTCCGCGGCGTAGGACGACAGGTCCTCGAAACAGCGGACGCCCACTATCTGCCTTTGTCTCCTGGCTGCCATTGTATCCAAGTTGTTTGTTATGTCTCGTTCCAGCAGAGAGTGAAAGTCCCAGATCGTCCAGACAAACGATCCATTGCTAGAGATAAGGAACAAACAAGATCCCTGTGGCCTCAGGCCCACATGTGACTGTAGGAAAAGCCAGGAAAAACGAGCATTTCTCGCTCCGGCATTCACAATCTTAAACGCCAAAACCCATCTAATCCCTTTCACTAAACATCAGTACAGATCTGGCTTTAACTGGGTCAGTGCTCCTCTGTAACAAAAAAATATCCCCATGAAAGCTGGAGGTTAGCCTTTGCTTAGATGGATTGTAGGTGCCCTAAAAACTTTTGGTATTATTCAGATTCAGGGTTGGACTGAGGGCAGCCACCGGTGTGGTCCCCATGCCAAATCCTGGCCGAATACCTAACCGAATCCTGGATTTGGTGCATCCCTAGTTGAGATTGACCGCCATTGCTCAAAGGAAAATCTACTTCACTATTCCTATTGCAGCCAAACCGCCAGTTAAGTGTATCTCGGCATTACATTAGGGATACATTTCTATACTCAGAGGGTGTATTAAACATTGGTATAGTATTATTTTATTTTAGTATAATTATAGTATTATTATATTTTATCTAATTGTGATATATGCGATAGACTGACCAGTCGTCTTTATGTATATATTGAATTGAATTAAACTTGTCTTAATAAATAAATATTACACTTGTCTTATAAATAGGATCTAATTATACTTTTTCTATTCATTTAATTATTATATCCATAAGGGTTTGTTGGAGTCTATTATTAAACAACATGGGGCCCATTTTTGGGTCCCAATCCCATAAAACCGCTGCCATAGAACTATCCATATAACAGCAGCTTGTTTGGCTCACTATACACCATAGTAAAGCAACTGTAATCTGTGTAGGAGTAGAAGTAAGAGACTTACCTGTTGTACTCTGTGGCACTTCCAAATTGACATTGACAAAGAACCTGATGCTTTCCCCCGATACAATCGATGAGTGAACAGTGTCGAATAGCTCCTCTCCTCCCCCTCCTTCTTCTTCTTTGGGGTCACAGCCGTCATCTGTGTCACACTTAAGGTACCCTAAACACAAGCAAAGAAAAAATGCCATCAGAACCAAATCCTTGTATGCAGCTCACACACATGGCTGAGCTGACAAAATGGCTTGTAGCACTAGAGTCTCCATCTGCACAGTACATTTCAAATAAGCCCCCATATGAAGAAAAATGTTGGGGGGAATACACCTAATGTGGGGTGCAGAGATTCCAGCACAGTACATTTCCCATAAGTCCCTATATAAAGGGGAATGTTGGGGGGATACACCTAATGTGGGGGGCAGAGATTCCAGCACAGCCCTGCACAGTACATTTCCCATAAGTCCCTATATAAAGGGGAATGTTGGGGGGATACACCTAATGTGGGGGGCAGAGATTCCAGCACAGCCCTGCACAGTACATTTCCCATAAGTCCCTATATAAAGGGGAATGTTGGGGGGATACACCTAATGTGGGGTGCAGAGATTCCAGCACAGCCCTGCACAGTACATTTCCCATAAGTCCCTATATAAAGGGGAATGTTGGGGGGATACACCTAATGTGGGGGGCAGAGATTCCAGCACAGCCCTGCACAGTACATTTCCCATAAGTCCCTATATAAAGGGGAATGTTGGGGGGGGATACACCTAATGTGGGGGGGCAGAGATTCCAGCACAGCCCTGCACAGTACATTACCCATAAGTCCCTATATAAAGGGGAATGTTGGGGGGGATACACCTAATGTGGAGGGGCAGAGATTCCAGCACAGCCCTGAACAGTACATTTCCCATAAGTCCCTATATAAAGGGGAATGTTGGGGGGGGATACACCTAATGTGGGGGCAGAGATTCCAGCACAGCCCTGCACAGTACATTTCCCATAAGTCCCTATATAAAGGGGAATGTTGGGGGGATACACCTAATGTGGGGGGCAGAGATTCCAGCACAGCCCTGCATTGTGCCTCCCCCATAAGTACCTAATAAAGGGTATTACTGTTTTTTTTTTGTCACTGGGCCGTTTAAATTACACCCGCAGTGCTATGTGTCCAGCAATAATTTTAACAGAGCCATATCAGAAATAATAGGAACATTTTAAGTTAAGGAGACCAAATTGCAGAATGATCAAAAAAGCTGATATGCACTGATTATAAATGATCCAGGCAACTGAACAGCAAGCAGGAGAAATATGGGCAGAAATTGTTTTATAATTAAAGATCTCGGAGATTAGAAGCTCAGAATGCAAAAGTCACAGCGTAGGCGGTTTCCCCCACCGCGGGCTCCGTGCCGCACATGAAAGCCTTTGCATAACGGAGGGAAGTTTCGAGAGACTTCTGCTTAGTTAATAAGGAAAGTAACTTTTAATCAGAGGCTCATAAATGCGATTGGGACATCACAAGTCAGGACTAATCAGAGCACTATAGGGGCAAATGAAGACCCCTATAATAACACACAGACCTTTCATTAACAAGCATGCAAAAACTAATGATTCATGGGAGGAACCTATCTACAGTATGAGCAAACTTGATTTAAATATTGCTCTATACTGCCTATACACTCAGGCTTAATGAATGAGGAGTTAAAGGAAAACTAATACCCCCATATATATATAGTAAATATATCAGTAAATATATACAGTACAGGTACTGTTTTATTATTACAGAGAAAAGGGAATCATTTAACCATTAAATAAACCCAATAGGGCTGTTCTGCCCCAATAAGGGGTAATTATATCTTAGTTGGGATCAAGTACAGGTTCTGTTTTATTATTACAGAGAAAAGGGAATCATTTAACCATTAAATAAACCCAATAGGGCTGTTCTGCCCCCAATAAGGGGTAATTATATCTTAGTTGGGATCAAGTACAGGTACTGTTTTATTATTACAGAGAAAAGGGAATCATTTAACCATGAAATAAACCCAATAGGGCTGTTCTGCCCCCAATAAGGGGTAATTATATCTTAGTTGGGATCAAGTACAGGTACTGTTTTATTATTACAGAGAAAAAGGAATCATTTCACCATGAAATAAACCCAATAGGGCTGTTCTGCCCCAATAAGGGGTAATTATATCTTAGTTGGGATCAAGTACAGGTACTGTTTTATTATTACAGAGAAAAGGGAATCATTTAACCATTAAATAAACCCAATAGGGCTGTTCTGCCCCCAATAAGGGGTAATTATATCTTAGTTGGGATCAAGTACAGGTACTGTTTTATTATCACAGAGAAAAGGGAATCATTTAACCATTAAATAAACCCAATAGGGCTGTTCTGCCCCCAATAAGGGGTAATTATAACTTAGTTGGGATCAAGTACAGGTACTGTTTTATTATTACAGAGAAAAAGGCAATCATATATATATTTACACATTTTCTAAGATCCTGAATTGTTAGGCATGCAATTCTACTATACAGGACCAAAAGGTGTGCATTAGTGTCCCTTACTCTGCGCTACATCTTAGGCACCTTGGAGAAATCTCCTGACTGAGTTTGTGTCATTAATTCTATCGTTCGTCCCCAGAGGTCTCCACCTTTAGCAGAGTTCTCTGACTAATCATAACGTTTTGTGATGTTCTTGGTGCTCAGATCACATGACAGGTTCAGAAGTACAAGACTGAGCTCTGTCTATTCATTGGCTAATATAACCTAGCATATATGCGTGGCCTTGGTTGGTGTGTGAGCACAGGGCCCCATTACCTATGTTTGGGAGCAAACTTTATTAAACTTGGCTATTGCCCTTACCCAAACTGGCAGCCATAACTAGGCCTTGAATATCCACATTTGCCCATACGCTGGCCTTGGTATACAGTGGTGCCTATGGTTTAGTTATTCTGGCCTTACAGTTAAGATAAATACACCCTACTCCCAGCCCTCAGGATCCTTCAACTTTCCTTTGATCCCTGGGAAACCCCGAATGGCCACTTGACCTAGTAGCCAATGGGCGTCTTACTGTCACTGGGGCCAATGTGTGTCAGAGGCCAAAGCTTTTCATACAACAAAGATCCTTTCAGGCAGTGCATTTCCTACAAGCCCTAATTGCTTTACGCTGCATTTGTACCTGTCAAAGGGACAAGTAGGACAACAAGAAATGATTTACACAGCTATTAGTTAAAAATGGAAAGAAATTATGAACCATCAGCAACTTGTTCTCTCAGGCCAAGTCTGGTCTCTTCCAGCAGCCATGAAGGCCTCACACCTAATGACTAGTAGCTGGGCAAGGTATTTATACATGGCACATATCTGTAAGACACTGGGGTGAGTGTCTCTGCAAAAATTATTTAGGGCCCCACCATTTCCAAGGGGAAAGTAACTTGTTACACACACTAACTGCGCCCCCTCTTTCATAATCCCATTTCATTTCACACCTGTGGTAACTGTTCTGTTATATTCTGTCACATAAGAGGCTCAGCTTTGATATTTAAAGGAAAACTATACCCCCAGAATGAATACTTAGCCTACAGAGAGTTTATATTATGTTAAGTGACCTATTAAAGAAGCAGTAAATATTGCCCTTTTACATCTTTTCCCTTGAGCCGCCATTTAGTGATGGGCTGTGTGCTCCCTGAGAGATCAGCTGACAGGAAATAATGCAGCTCTAACTGTAACAGGAAGTAGCGTGGGAGCAAAAGGCAGAACTCTGCCCATTCATTGGCTGATGTGACCAAACATGTTTGGGGGCACTTAGTTCTTAAAATTTCAATTTTCTATTTAGGATTACCCAGTGGCACATATTACTAAAAAGTGGTTTATTTAGATGAAGCAGGGTTTTACATAGGAGCCAGCGAGCGGATCTTCTCTTGATATCCCCACCTATGGGGGGCGATTTCGGGATAATTCAGTCGTTTGGCCCTGGGGCCGGACGATCGAATTATAACGATGGGGATAGGCGCAGTCGCTTCGGGGACCGCATCAACGAGCTGATGCGGTCCCCGATCCGACAATTTTTAAACCTGCCTGATTTCAGGCCAGATATTGGTTGGGCAGGCCCGTCCTTAGTGCCCATACACTGGCTGATAAGCTACCGAGTCGGACTAAGGGACCAATATCGGCAGCTACAATCGGCCCGTGTATGCCCACCTTTACACTCTCCTTGCTTAATCAGACAACAGCCTCTCTAGGCAGCTGTGTAGTAACAGATTTTGTGTGCCAAAGGGTTTAACAAACCTGCTTTATAGAAATAATAGTACCCCAAGTCCGCTTTATTTCTCACCACTACCAAGGACAGCCCTGACCAGACTTTAGAAACTCCCAGCACAAACTCTGCCTGGTCTGCTTGGGTCTCTTATAAAGCCAATGGAGGAACTGGCTCTCAGAGATGTGGTCGGAAGCTTCACACTTCACATATGATGTGCAATGAGCTGCAAATAGCACGTCTGCCAATGACTGGCTTGTGTTTTGCTGTAAAATGAATTCTGCCAGGGTCCTTCCTTTTCGTCCAAAACAGACTGGGAAAGTCTATGTCACCCTGGGATTGCTCACTATTTTGTCACATGAGCGTGAAGACACACGGAGCTACTTAGTAGCAGCTACTAGTCTTAGCTACTAAACACCTAAAAATCCCCTGCCATAGACAATACTGAGAATTGCCTCTGCTAAAACACACTTAGAGACAACTATAATAAATGATCAGCATTGTCTGTTTTAGTAGCTGTGACAAGTAGCTACTAGTAGCTGTGTGTGTCTTCACCCTTAAGCTTTTGTTTGTCACCTTTCACATATACCCCACTGGGACACATTTCTCATTGGTTTGCTCTCATAGCATTCACCTAGCCAAATTTAAAGGTTTTCAGAGGGATGATGGGAGCTGTGATTCATATTAATATATCAGTTTGTCTAAGGTTAGCTGCCTCCCTCTTTATAACAGGGTACTGGGGTGCATAGACATTAAAGGAATAGTAACAGCAAAAAAATTAAATAAAAAATATAATGTACTGTTGCCCTGCACTGGTACAGAAACGCTACTATCGTTTATATAAATAAGCTGCTGGATAGCCATGGGGGCAGCCATTCATGGCTAGAAAAAGGTGAAAAGGAACAGGTTACATAGCAGATAACAGATAATATCCCATTATATTCTATAGAGTTTATCTGTTATTTGCTAAGTACCCTGTGCCTTTTCTCCTTTGAATGGCCGACCCCATGGCTACACAGCAGCTTTGTTTATATAAACTATACTAGTCTTTCTGAGGCAAACACACCGGTTATACTACTGCAGGGCAACAGTACATTATATATTTCAATTACTTTTATACACTTTCATTTTTGGTGCTACGGTTTCTTTAAAAAGCATAATGGCCTAGAGGGAAGATTATGCCTTTCTATACAGCCGGTCATTCAACCGTGGTGTGTTTACTAGGGTAAACAGAACCCTAACAACACAATGACAATTTAAATCAAATAGTAGAGGGTAAGATGAAAGGAAGTTTTAATTTCAAAAAACACCCAAAAAAATAATAATGGTAATAGACCAACTGCAACCTAAGAAAGCCACTCTAAACATTGTATTAAGAGATCATTTTAAAGGCTACGTGCCACGCAACTAAGTGCTGTGGTGGTGCCATTGTATAACTGATATATATATACACATATATATATATATATATATATATATATATATATATATATATATATATATATATATATATATATATATATATATATATATATATATACACACACACACACACACACACACACACACATACACAGTATATGATCTAATGCAAAAATATTTTTTTGCTGCAGAATGCAAGGGAGGGGTGTATGTTTTCCTGGCGCCACCAGATCCTAAAACTAAAATCCCCATTCTCCTGTACTACCCAAGCACAAAAACATGGGGGTTTAGAAAACAGAGTGAAATAAAACAGTTCATTTATCAGATAAAATAACATGTTTTTCCCTAAACTGGATTACATAATGTTTAGCTCTGAAAATACATTACTCCTCCCCAACCGCTACTCGAATATAACACTGTAGTTATGATCACTGTCAGACTGAGCTAGGTCTGAGCTTCTGTAAAGGGGAACTAAACCTCAGAGCATTTACCATGGCTTTCTGTAGGCTTATCAACCCAGTGTGTGCTTTCTTCTCTGGTAACCCTGAACTGCTTTGCCTATAGGGCATATAAGATAAGAACATTATCCTTTCCTCTGCTGCTAAGGATTTTGGAAGCTGCAGTTCGCCAGCAATCCTCGTTCTACAGCAAGTAATGAAGTGTAAGAAGGACCGAGAAGTGGGGCGAGTACAGGAAACCTAAATTTAAGCTGAGGTTTATTAGGTGCACGTGGCTGAAACAAACAGGAAGTTATTCGGGATGTCAGCGCCTGTATATTAGGACACGTGCCAAGTGCCACGGACCATACACCCAACTGAAGCACTGAGTGTAGCCTACTATCATACCTTGCCCAAAATAATGTTCCCTGTGCCTTTAACTCCCAGCCGGCATGCCCGGCTACCCTTGTGAATAGGGATTCCTGGTTCTGCTTTGATGCACTGAACTTCATAAATCAACCTCCGCTGCTGTGTCTACAGTTTTTAGCAGGTGAGGCACTGGGCAGAATATGGACCACCTGGCTCATAGTAATAGTTTAGGGGTGGAGGGTTATCTGTGGTGAACCCTAAGAGTTTATTCACCATGTTTGAGGGAAATAGCTATTTTTTAACAGAAAACATGGGGGGGGGGCTGACCCAGGCAGATCTCGATCAGGCAGGTTTAAAAATCAGCCGGATTGGGGACCGCATTGGCCCCAAACCGACTGACGCTCACTATCGTTCTAATTCGAAATTAGCCTGATATTGCTCAGCCATAGGTGGGGATATCAGGAGAAGATCCGCTCGCTTGACGACCTCGCCAAGCGAGCGGATATAAGCGCATATTGCCACCCTAATAGTAAGGCTGAAGGGATTTAATTTCCTTCTCAAACCCTCTCTGCCCCTCCCTCAGGAATTTAGTTTGGCTACTTGTCACTGAGCATGCTCAGTTCTTCTCAGCTCAGAATACTAAACACTCCCTCCAGTCTAGCAGCCAATGAGGAGATGGCATTGCTGGTTCCCATAGAAACATCTCTAGCAGTCTACTCCTACTTTTTTTTTCCTAGCCTCCACCCCTGAGCTCAGCTTAACCATTACAGGGCACAATCCAAGCACTTACCACTTACTTATCAAAGTAAGTTCTGCCCGTGTAAGCCTGCATTGTTCATTGCATGAACTTTACAGCGCATATGTGATGTTTGCAGATGTAATTGTCACTGAAGAAGTGACAATTATGCCATTTGGGTGGGGGAGATGTGCCCAACTTATATATATATATATACATACACACACTGTATACAGTAATGTAACAATAATGAATAAGATTATGAAGGTTCCCCTTTACAGTACAGAGTACAAGTGCGGACATGAAGTCCCCAGGGTATTAAGCAATGTGTTGGGTAACACAAATATGTGCTGAATCCGTGCCAACATGGACTACGCGCTGAAGGGTGCAACAACAACTACCTGGTATTGTTCAGGGGGACAATGCAGACACTTCATATAACAAAAAGAGGAAAAAGCACAACCCAAGATACGGAGCAGGGACTGAGGGGAAACTCTAGCAGCTTGAGGCATGAGGCAGACTGGTGTCTATCGGAAGCAGGACCTTGCTCTGAGTATAAAATGGGTTTATTTTCAACATGTTTCCACCCCATATCTCAGTGATACATTTGGTTGAGAGCTAAAACACCTTTAGTCCCTTGTGTACCTGAAATTCCATGCATGAATCCTAGAGTGGACCTGCATTGTGCTGTTCCTGCTGGGAATCCCTATGCTGCCATAGTTTTATGGTATCTCTCTGTACAGGATATGAGCAAACTTAGGGGGCTGTTCCTGCTGAATTGTGCTTAGTACAGGGGAATCCCTATGTGCCATAGTTTTATGGTATCTCTCTGTACAGGATATGAGCAAACTTAGGGGGCTGTTCCTGCTGAATTGTGCTTAGTACAGGGGAATCCCTATGCTGCCATAGTTTTATGGTATCTCTCTGTTCAGGCTATGAGCAAACTTAGGAGGCTGTTCCTGCTGAATTGTGCTTAGTACAGGGGAATCCCTATGTGCCATAGTTTTATGGTATCTCTCTGTACAGGCTATGAGCAAACTTAGGGGGCTGTTCCTGCTGAATTGTGCTTAGTACAGGGGAATCCTTATACTGCTATAGTTTTATGGTATCTCTCTGTACAGGCTATGAGCAAACTTAGCGGGCTGTTCCTGCAGAATTGTGCTTAGTACAGGGGAATATCAATGCTGATAGGGAGTTGTTTATAGTCTTTTTGGCAAATTGGCCACACCCCCAAATTAATTTACTCTAGTTGGTGGTTTGCTCACATATGTTGATGCCTCGAGAGAGAATTATTATACAAGTGTTTTGGAATAAATAAGGAAGGTTGTGGCAAGCAGCCAGCAAACTATGAAATCCTTAGGAAAGGCAGAATCTGTAACTCCCTTACAAGACTAAAGGAAGCAAAGAAAATAAAAACACTCTGTACCTGTTAATATTTATAGGCATTATTACAGTACAATACCCAATTCCCCCAAACACAAGGATTTAATGTGAAATAAACACTGTGTGAAGGATTATACAGCCACATTTATGCCTTACGAGTTTATTTTAGTCCTCAACGAAGGGGGCACTGGAGTGTCCATTAGATTATCCTTCTAGAAATATATGCATAATTTAATTTAGGACTTAGCACAACATGAAAGACGCGACTGCATTATGTTTTCATATATCCGACGTCACAATGGAGGCAAACTTCACTGTAACATAATCGGCACAAACAGCATCCCAATTAGATTTATTTATTGCAAAAGCTCTTCCCCGGAGACTGCCTTATTGCCTTTCATCTCTGCATACATCTGGTTAGGGTCACAACTTCTATTAAGAATACAAAGGGGGGGGGGGATATTGTGCTGTATGTACCCGACTTTAAACATCATAAATACTGATTATACATACAATATATTCCTTATTGTCACCCTCAGGGAGTAACTACAGTAGGAAAAGCACCCCCTGATGCAAATACGTCCCCTTATTGGCCACTATAAGTTATTGGGTGCCCTGGGGATTAATTTAACCCTCCAAGAAATTCTCCCCCAAGTAAGCGAGCGCCAACTGGCCAACAAGATTGTTCTGCCCATTGTTCTAAAGGTCAACCCAATCCAAGTTCCTTAGTGCATTTTTTTTATATGGCTGGTCATTGCTGAAAATATATATAAAGGATTGCTACACTACAGGTATAGCACCCATTATCCAGAATGCTTGGGACCAAGGGTATTCAGGATAAGGGGTCTTTCTGTAATCTGGATCTCCATACCTTAAGTCTACTAAAAAAATCAATAAAACATTAAACCCAATTGGATTGTTCTGCCCCCAATAAGGGGTAATTATATCTTAGTTGGGATCAAGTACAGATACTGTTTTATTATTACAGAGAAAAGGGAATCATTTAACCATGAAATAAACCCAATAGGGCTGTTCTGCCCCAATAAGGGGTAATTATATCTTAGTTGGGATCAAGTACAGGTACTGTTTTATTATTACAGAGAAAAAGGAAATCAGTTTAAAAATTCTGAATTATTTGATTAAAATGGAGTCTATGGGAGACAGGCTTTCCGTAATTCGGAGATTTCTGGATAACGGGTTTCCGGATAAAGGATCCCATACCTGTATGTAAAGGATGGGGGGATGCATTTCCTTTTGCCCAACTCACTTCCTATCAGGTAAATGTAATCTGTAAGGCATGGACCTGCAGGAAACAATGAGGGCAAGCATACCCAGGAGGGCTGTAGCTACAAAGTGTGTAAAGGGTGTTGGGAGATGTAGTGAAACAACAACCCAAATGACATATATCCAAATTAAAACAGCTACAAATGTTCTGTCCTGGTTTAGCAATAATTCCAGTGATTGTGGATCCCAGGTTTCAAGCTCTCAGCCCAGTACAGTATGCCCCAAGGTAAAAGCATTCACAGTAGGGTTAGTATAGAGCCACACCACGTAGTGCAGGAATAGCATTTATCGAGGGCCATGTACTCACCAGTCTCTTCAAAGAAGTATCCATTCCTGGACATAGCTGGCGGGGGACTCTCTGCGGGGAAACAAAAAAAAACTGTTAGTTCTCAATCTATCAGACCTTTGTATTTATACCTATGGGTGACAGCCGTCATGTTCCACTGTACAGTAGGAGGGTACAATTTACTGTATGTACAGGGCATACCTTCCTCTGTGTATGTGTTATTAACCAAGCAACTGAGCATCTACAGCAACAAAAAATACAGAACTTTCCAAACACACTCTATGTACATAATAAAAATCAAAAAGTACGTTCCCTGCACACAGAGTCCCATAGCCTTATACTCTAGTGGGCCTCTCAGCCATAAAGCAGGGCAGGACTGCTGCTTACAATGGGGGGATCAGATAGGATCTGTGCCACTGTGACAGAATGCTCTGTTATACAGATAGCTAGAATCTCAGCCATAAAGCAGGGCAGGACTGCTGCTTACAATGGGGGGATCAGATTGGATCTGTGCCACTGTGACAGAATGCTCTGTTATACAGATAGCTAGAATCTCAGCCATAAAGCAGGGCAGGACTGCTGCTTACAATGGGGGGATCAGATAGGATCTGTGCCACTGTGACAGAATGCTCTGTTATACAGATAGCTAGAATCTCAGCCATAAAGCAGGGCAGGACTGCTGCTTATACAATGGGGGGATCAGATAGGATCTGTGCCACTGTGACAGAATGTTCTGTTATACAGATAGCTAGAATCTCAGCCATAAAGCAGGGCAGGACTGCTGCTTACAATGGGGGGATCAGATAGGATCTGTGCCACTGTGACAGAATGCTCTGTTATACAGATAGCTAGAATCTCAGCCATAAAGCAGGGCAGGACTGCTGCTTACAATGGGGGGGGGGGGGGGGGGGATCAGATAGGATCTGTGCCACTGTGACAGAATGCTCTGTTATACAGATAGCTAGAATCTCAGCCATAAAGCAGGGCAGGACTGCTGCTTACAATGGGGGGATCAGATAGGATCTGTGCCACTGTGACAGAATGCTCTGTTATACAGATAGCTAGAATCTCAGCCATAAAGCAGGGCAGGACTGCTGCTTACAATGGGGGGATCAGATAGGATCTGTGCCACTGTGACAGAATGCTCTGTTATACAGATAGCTAGAATCTCAGCCATAAAGCAGGGCAGGACTGCTGCTTACAATGGGGGGATCAGATAGGATCTGTGCCACTGTGACAGAATGCTCTGTTATACAGATAGCTAGAATCTCAGCCATAAAGCAGGGCAGGACTGCTGCTTACAATGGGGGGATCAGATAGGATCTGTGCCACTGTGACAGAATGCTCTGTTATACAGATAGCTAGAATCTCAGCCATAAAGCAGGGCAGGACTGCTGCTTACAATGGGGGGATCAGATAGGATCTGTGCCACTGTGACAGAATGCTCTGTTATACAGATAGCTAGAATCTCAGCCATAAAGCAGGGCAGGACTGCTGCTTACAATGGGGGGGATCAGATAGGATCTGTGCCACTGTGACAGAATGCTCTGTTATACAGATAGCTAGAATCTCAGCCATAAAGCAGGGCAGGACTGCTGCTTACAATGGGTAAGTTAAAGTTAAAGTGGGTATTGCTGGAAACAAATGCATCAGCAAACTGACTTTATTCTCTTTGTTAATGAGAATAAGACAAATGCCCCGACACAACCTTGATAACCCAGCCTCTTGCCCCAGCTCAGTGACTGAACTCTGGTACTGGTTCTGTAGGTGCTGCACTTTCAGCCTCAGGTATTGGCATTCGCAACAAAAAAATACAAATATTTTCCTTTCCAAGATTTGGGGACATTTTATCAGTTACATGATCTAAATGAGCTGTATAATTAGAACTGCATAATTAAACAGGTCATTAATATTGATGAGGATTGGCCAATGGGCTTGAAGCAGCTGCGTGCCGGTACAATAGGGTGAATCAGATTGTGGGCAGTGAGTAAATAATGGAATGATATTGGAGTTTGCAGACTAATGTAACGGATACCCAGCCTGCCGGGGCCGATAGGGCTGTTTCAGAAGGAACAGACAGAGACAATTTTATCTAATGGACCATTTGATCTAAGGCCAAAATAAGCGACTTCAGTTTAATGTGACTGATGTGAAAATGAACTGCGTCATCAACAGGATCTGGGTTCAATTCCCGGCTAATCTACAGCGACGTGCTGTATGTACCTCATCACAAGGTATACATTTATGTATTTGTGCCTTTAAAACAAACAAACAATGAGATGGGATCCACACAGCTCACCGGAAAGCAACACGTTTATAAAAAGAATTTGTATTTTAAAGAATACTGACATGGAAAAACATGTTTATTTCAAAACCCATCAGTTAATAGAGCTTCTCCAGCAGAATCCTGCATTGTAATCTGTTTTTCCCATGGGGCTAGCCATATTCTTCATTTCCCAGGGTGCCCCAGCCAGGTGACTTGTGCTCTGAGTGATATACCCCCCCTCCTCCCCCAGCAGCTGATCAGCAGAACAATGGGAAGGGAGCAAGATAGCAGCTCCCAGTAGGTATCAGAATAGCACTCAATAGTAAGAAATCCAAGTCCGGCTTGGGACTCCCCCAGTTACATGGGAGTAGGAGAAACAATAGGTTAGCTGAAAGCAGTTCTAATGTGTAGCACTGGCTCCTTCTGAAAGCTCAGACTCAGGCACACTTTACTGCTGCGCTGCAAGTTGGAGTGATATCCCCCCCCTCACCCCCAGCAGCCGATCAGCAGAACAATGGGAAGGGAGCAAGATAGCAGCTCCCAGTAGGTATCAGAATAGCACTCAATAGTAAGAAATCCAAGTCCGGCTTGGGACTCCTCCAGTTACATGGGAGTAGGAGAAACAATAGGTTAGCTGAAAGCAGTTCTAATATGCAGCGCTGGCTCCTTCTGAAAGCTCAGACTCAGGCACACTTTACTGCTGCGCTGCAAGTTGGAGTGATATCCCCCCCTCACCCCCAGCAGCCGATCAGCAGAACAATGGGAAGGGAGCAAGATAGCAGCTCCCAGTAGGTATCAGAATAGCACTCAATAGTAAGAAATCCAAGTCCGGCTTGGGACTCCTCTAGTTACATGGGAGTAGGAGAAACAATAGGTTAGCTGAAAGCAGTTCTAATGTGTAGCGCTGGCTGAAAGCTCAGACTCAGGCACAAGGCACTGAGATGGCGCCTACACACCAATATTACAGCTACAAATACATTTGTTGGTTCAGGAATAAAATGTTAAATGGCAGAGGGAATTATTTGCTGTGTAACAGTGTCATTTAAAAATAGTATACCTCTAAAATCATGACTGTATCCCTTTAAGAAAACATCCCCACAGCCTTACTTTGTTTCATGTGCTAAAGTGGGAGTCGCTATTAAAACACACAACCACCAATAGGAAGGCAAAGGGGAAAAAAATACCTTTGTGACAGATGAAACAAAAGTAACCCCAACAAACATAGAGATTCTTTTGATTCATCTGTCAAAAAGAAGTCATATGTTACCAGGCAGTACATCAACTGCAACACAATGTATTACAGACACAGTGTGCGACGTGCAATATGTGGGGCACTCACTCCAGAGACTATAGAAACATGCCCTAGATACAAAAATTAAGAAGACCCATGTTTCTAGATACTGCCTGGCTTAGGGCCCAGGGCTTTGTATGTGGGGTGATAGTAGGTTTTAATGGATTGAAATAAATATAAAATTTTATCTCCCCATTTGTGCAAGAATATACATTAATGGGTTAAGAATATTGTTCGGAACAGTTCCCTATTAACTTCCCCTTTAAAAGTCTTCTTATGGGTTTCCACTCATTTTTTTTTTTGCTTGTTTTTCCGATTTCCACTCCCCTTGCCGAAGGCCTAAGGCTCCTTAGTGAGTTCCACATGAACCCCCTGTGTTTGAAATATCTTCTAGTATATTGTTTGCTCTGCCCAAGTTAAGCTTCCGAATTTCTTCCCTACATATACGTATCCCATTCGCGCAACTGCCTGAGCAGTCATGTGACTGTCCCTACTATCTTCCCAGCAAAAACCCAGGCCAAACACCAAAAGGTGCACTAAGCTGCCCCAGTGAGTTCCGTTGTACTATTCTGATTGGACCACACATTCGCATCTCAATGAGTTTCAGCCAACACTGTCATTGTACTATAGTGTTGCCTTTAAAGGGGAACTAAAGCTAAAGCTAGGCATGTAAAACCCTTTGCTTTGGTGTCTGTACTAGTCCAAGGCCCTGAGCTTAGGGACTGACCCCCAATATCTAGGGATATACGAGTGCACTAAATTATCTTCCCCTTAGATTAAAGTTAGAGGCTCCTATCAATATTCCCAAATAAATATCTTTTCTACAAATATCTGTCTGCCCTTGCCCAGTCCCATTCCATTCCATAAAGACGCACCGTTGTGTCGGCGGATTAGACCAAATTCCACCATGTGAATTGCTTACATTCCAGGTGCAACCAGACAGATATTAAATTCGTACCCTCGGAGGCTTACAATAAACTCGCCAGCCGACATTTATTCCGGGATTAGGCCGAGAGCCGGTAGCCCCCTAAATCCATAACAAAATCACACATTCCCCAGATGCCGGAGACCTGGAAACAGGTGAGGGGCCGGGGACATTCATTAGAAACACAGTCCTGATTGGGTTCAATACAGAGGGACTTAGACGGATCCATGGTTCTACGTGTAATAGGGGCCCGTGATAGCCTTGTAATGGGTCATACCTCAGCCCAGAGACAGTACATTATTAATAGGTCAATTAAAATTCTGTATATCTAATCAGTGAACCGTGAACCGAATCCTTCAAAAAAAGTCTGGATACGGTCCGAACTGAATCCGGGATTCCGTGCATCCCTAATTTTTAAGCTTCAATTTTCAACAGCTGCCCATAGCACACTGAGCATGTGCAGTGCCACTGACACACAAAAAATGGCTAACCTAAGTTGTGCTATATTGCCCCTTAACCCTTCAATCAAAGCTCAAGTATTTTCCCTAAATCATTTAATCTTCTGTAACTAGAGCTGCGACAGTAATCAGAGTCCTTAATTATTAGGCTTTATAATAAGTAAGAGGAAGCAGTATGGCAGCTCTCATTCATGAGGAATGGTGTGGAATCCCCGGTGAGACAAACCACTCACAAGTGAGTGTTGCAGCTGAGCGTTATCAGAGGGAGATTATGGTGTATAGTTTATAATGTCTACCCATGGGGTTACCGGATCATCTTGAGAGATCAGATTGTCCAGGCCATGGGCCAATGAGATTTAATCAATTAGCTTTGTGGCAAAATCTCACAAATGCTGTGTGTATCTTCATTTTAAAGCGCTAGGTTCTGCGTTGAGACGTTTATACGCCCTACATCTCTCTCCTTCATAAACGACACGACTGCAGCCATAAAAGTGACTACTTTCCCTTATCAGCAGCCATAGTAGGAAGCCTGTTATTATATTTACCCAGCCTCTTATCTGCTCCTAAACCAACACGCGCAGATAAGATCGTGTTAATATGCCATTAAACATCTCCTATCGCTACTCGTGCCGCCACTTACAGCCCTATTACACAGCCTGTCTCGGCATAGCCGGCCTCGTAAAGGCAAAGCGACCGTGTTCCGCTACTCGTGCCACCACTTACAGCCCTATTACACAGCCTGTCTCGGCATAGCCGGCCTCGTAAAGGCAAAGCGACCGTGTTCCTGGCTGAGCCGCGGTTTATATTGGACTCTGAGACCATAATGGACAATTCTAAATCAGTCTCATTACAATAAAATCCTGCCTTTTTGGTTCTTCTTAACAAGTGCAGAAAGAGAAGGATATTTCATTGGATTTTCCCTTTTCAGTTTTTACAAGGACTCCTCCTCATCAATAAATCTGAGACATTTCAAGAAAAGAAAAGGGAATAAGGACCTGAATAAAAACCAAGCTTTTGTGAACAATGAATTTGATTTAATGAAAGGCAAAGCATTCTATGTGCAAGGTATTCATTAGATTCAGGTAAAGAAATCCACAGGATCTGTGTGTTCTTTATTCTTATTATACAGAATGGTATTTAATGTTGCACATTCCTTTCCATTGCGACTACAGTCAAAACAAAGTATTACAAGGCAAATATAATTAGCTCTCATTATTCCTGCCCGCAGATTGGCCAGCAATGCAAGGTTCCCGTGGAATTAAAGGCTCCCTACACTACTACAAGTAATAATCATTCCCAGGTCGGTGGGTCTGCCCCATGATAAGCACAGAGGGACAATAGATCCCAATGGGCCGTGTCCCACAGTGAAATATAAGAAAAGGTTTAGGAACCGACTTCTGTATCCAACTCCTTTGCTTCCAATCTAACAATCTGCTGCATTCGTCATTAGAGTCCTTAAGTGGCCACAAGTTTCCCCGGGGAATGAATAGAAAGTGCAGCTTTTAACCACTCTGTTCCTTTATTGCTTGGAATTAGCATCATTTCATGTTTCACCCAAACACTGATCCCACACACACCCCCACGCACATATACAATCTAGACTGAAAACTGCATTAAACAGCAATTTATTCACTTTATAAAGCACAAGGTATGAAAGCGAACAGGTGAGAAAAACAGGAAACGAAACAGAAACCAATTCTCTCAATATAAACTTAATCATAATAGGATCTGTGCCACTGTGTTATACAGATAGCTAGAATCTCAGCCATAAAGCAGGGCAGGACTGCTGCTTACAATGGGGGGATCAGATAGGATCTGTGCCACTGTGACAGAATGCTCTGTTATACAGATAGCTAGAATCTCAGCCATAAAGCAGGGCAGGACTGCTGCTTACAATGGGGGGGATCAGATAGGATCTGTGCCACTGTGACAGAATGCTCTGTTATACAGATAGCTAGAATCTCAGCCATAAAGCAGGGCAGGACTGCTGCTTACAATGGGGGGATCAGATAGGATCTGTGCCACTGTGACAGAATGCTCTGTTATACAGATAGCTAGAATCTCAGCCATAAAGCAGGGCAGGACTGCTGCTTACAATGGGGGGATCAGATAGGATCTGTGCCACTGTGACAGAATGCTCTGTTATACAGATAGCTAGAATCTCAGCCATAAAGTAGGGCAGGACTGCTGCTTGCACAAAAAGACATTAACAGCAAAAAAGACCAAATACTCTACAACCTAAAAACATACAATGATTCACTTTGCCTTTAAATATCATCCTAACACCTGTTACACAGCAGCAGGTTGGAAACCCCTCAATATGAGGTTCCTCCTGCTGTCGGGAAAGCCTCTCTGGAGCAGTTCAGCGATCCAGCACTCGGCCAATTCCCACAGACAATGTCTCCCTCAAGTGTTAGAGCGCAGAGAGATGCAGAGAGAGAGCGGCGGTGGCAATAGTGAATGCAAACACGGAGCTAACCCCGGCATACTCTGTGTTCCTTGGGACTCCCTGCAGCACTAGCATTGCAGCGTGTACATTCCTATACGGCATAAAGGGAAAGTTAAACACATGCACGGAACAGGAGTTCTGCACCCCTCTGTTTTTTGGCAGGGAACCCCCACCTGGGAGCTTCAACAGTCAATTTATATATTTCAGCAACTTAATGAGCATTCACATTAAGAGATACCCCCCCTCCCCATTCTCACTAACCAGCTTTGTGCCCCCCACAATCAAAGGGTAAGTAGTGACGATGCTAAACATTATATACATTCAGGACCCACAGCCAAAAACCACACCCATTCTCCTTCGCAGCATCTTTTTGGGAACCCACCAAAATCATTCACTGGATGCGGCGCAGCGGCACGGCACTCATTAAACGATCCAAAATTCCGACTTGTCATATATCCAAGTGGCAAAAGCCGAGCAGGCAGCACCCAGCAGCCATTTATAGAGTATATACAGATAATCACTTGCATACAGTACAGGGAATTAATATTGCATGAGTGCCGAGACACGGCATCCCCGGCACCGCTGTGCATCCATCCAGCACCCAACTGCAGCCGAGCAAGGAAACCCTCAGCTCATTCATTAGGATACAGTGCCAGACCCCAAACCCTGAATAAGTGCAAATATATATAATATGTAAAGTGCATCTTTCCTTAAATATTTCAATTACCCTGCGCCACGGAATACGGAGAATAAAGGGAAAATAAAGAGAATTACTTACCCAGCAGTCGGGGGAAAGCCAAAAACATAAATGCACCAAAGCGGATAAAAAGTATAGAGAGGAAGAAACGAGAGGCTGCCCGCGCTCCCGCTCACATGAATTAGGGTGCCGGGGGTATCAAGGGGCCACAGAGGTAGCCGTGGTTGCACCCTGATGTGCAGAAGTCATGCTGTAGCCAAGGCTGACGATCTTATAGTGGCGCGCTATTGGTGCACGGTGCAACGAGGTGGAGCCACACTGTGTCACACTCCAACACTGACAGCGGGCTCCCAGCCAGACCAGAATGACCAGGACAGCAAAAAGACAATGAGCCAGGGGTGGGGAGGGGGGGCTAGATCGAGAGGCTACAAGCCAAGAATTCAGGGAAGGCCACATTCCAACAGCTGCTGCTGCGGCGGCCGCCCGTGGGTTAATAGGAAAGGGAAAGAGCAATATCAGCTGAGTAATGGAAGTGACTCGGCACAGTGTGTCTCCTCCGTGCCTGCCGAGCGAATGGATACAAAGAAGCGAGCGGCAGAGACGGGCAGGATGCGCCCAGGGAGAGATGGCACCCCAGGCAGGAACAATGTTTCTATACCAGGTATTTATCTACATTGCACTTTGTCTCCAAACGTTATTCTGTGGGACAAGCAGGCTGGGATATTCCCATATGGAACCATGGAACAGCACCCCCAGAGCCCATGTAATGAGAAATACTGTCCATTTTCCTGTGGCTCAAAGGATGAAGACACTCGGAGCTACTTAGTAGCAGCTACTAAAAGCCAGAAAATCCCCTGCCATAGACAATATTGAGAACTACCTCTGCTAAGGGTGAAGACACACAGAGCTACTAAGTAGCAGCTAATAAAAGCCAGAAGATCCCCTGCCATAGACAAAATTGAGAATTACCTCTGCTAAGGCTGAAGACACAAGGAGCAACTACTTGTTGTGGCTACTAAAAAAGACAATGCTGATAATTATCTCTATGTGTGTTTTAGCAGAGGCAATTCTCAGTATTGTCTATTGCAGGGGATTGTCTGGCTTTTAGTAGCTGCTACTAGTAGCTCCGTGTGTCTTCAGCCTTAGCAGAGGCAATTCTCAGTATTGTCTATGGCAGGAGATTTTCTGCAGTTTAGTAGCTGTGACAAGTAGCTGCTACTAGTAGCCCAGTAAATGATCAGCTTTGTCTATTTTACTACTAGTATTTTACTACTAGTAGCTCCATGTGTCTTCACCTTTTCAGCAATAGTATTTGTACACTTAGGGGCAGATTTATCAAAATGGGAGATTAATACATAAAAACCCTATCACGTTCTAAGGGAAACAGTATGGCAGCTCCCTCCAAAGTAAATGACAAAATAAATGACAAACAAATGCTACTTGCTCTTTAAATATGTCTGTTGCAGGGGACAAAGCTCAACTACATTTCCAAGCAGAGTTTTATTTTCACTTGGATGATTGGTCATTTGAGTGGGTGCTGCCGTACTATGTCATGCCAGAGAAACCAGTTCAATTACATATTAAAGGGTTTGGTCACCTTTGAGTTAACTTTTGGTATAATGTAAATCTTAATAGTTTGAGAAAATTGGTCTTCATTTTTTATTATTTGTAGTTTTTTTTTTTTGGATATTTCATTTTCAGTTCAGGAGCTCTCTAGTTTGGAGTTCCAGCAGCTTTTTCATTGCTAGGGTGCAAGTTACCTTAGCAACCAGGGAGTGGTTTGGATGAGAGACTGGTATATAAATAAGTGAGAGCCTGGACAGAACAGAAAGTTACAAAAAGTAACAATAAAACTGGAGCCTCACAGAGCAATAGGTTTTTGGCTGCCGGGGTCAGTGACCCCCATTTAAAAATGGCAAAGAGTTGGAAGAAGAAGGCAAATAGTTAAAAAAAAACTATAACAATGAAGACCAATTGAAAAGTTACTTAGAACTGACCATTCTATAACATACTACAAGAATTCTGCCCTCTGGTGGCCGAAAAGTCATGAAAAATGGCAGAATTGTTCCTTGGATTTTGCAAGGCATTACTCCTGAAGACAGGCACAGGAGGGGATGGGAGGGGCCCCATTTGGAAAGTTTATATATTTTTTTGTGTTTTTTATGTTTAATGCCCCTTAACCCCTTGAGTGCTGACCACGAGGGGTATAACAGATTCCTCACCTTTCACAAAAGGGGAAATACAAGCTGGAAATGTAGAATCTATGGCACTTAAAGGGTTTATAAGAGGTTTGGGAGGAACCCATGACCATGAGAGGGGCAGATAAAAGAGACCATTTGAGATGTTTACCCAGACTTAGTGCCCAAAGCGCCATTTTAGCCAATTAGCAGCTGCCTCGTGGCAACCCCAAAATGATATGGCCAGTGACCTTAGCAACCAACATGCAGATTAAACGCACAGCCACATTATTTCTCCTGTTGTGTTACTTATCCTTACGACAAGTTCAATTATATTCTAATTAATTGGGCACCGTTCCAACCAATCAGAAACACAGCGTATTCCCAATCAGCTAAGCAAAGCTTTAACTACTAATTACCCGGACCAGAGCCGATATAGATCCAAGCACCGATACCCGAGTGCAAACCTCAACGCGATGGGAGACACAAGACATAACACTCAACAGACGTCTCTTAATGAAATCACAGTGCCTTTAATGGTGGCATTAACCCTTGCATGCCAGGCAAATCCAGAGAGGAGAGCACCCAGCCCCTCTGTAATTAGATGAACCTTCTATTTATACACGTAATTAGGAGTCTGTCGTTAGCACTATGAGCCGTGGCTACAATGAGTTAACGCAGGATACACAACTACATTCCTGTAAATAGAGCCCCGGCCAAGGTCGACCCTCAGCATTGTGCCCCAATATTAATTGTCATTAAGGGGGAACCCCAACTAAAATAACGAAGGAAATGTATTCCCAAGCAGCAGACGAGGGACAGACACTGTTTTTAATAGCAAATATATGTACAAATGACTTTAAAACCATTAAAAACATGCATATTGGAAAGTTGCAGTTTCCAGGCGAAGTTCCCCTTTAATAAAGGCAATAAAATGCAGATGTGCTACATGGACAAGCCTGACTGCGGAATTCTGCCAAGTATATGAAGATCCTTCCCACCCTTAAAGAAAAAGAAATAGTTATCCAGCTGCAGGGAGAGCCTATATACAGGTAAGCAACCTGTTATCCAGAATGTGCGGGGGTTTCTGGGTAAGGGATCTTTCTGTAATTTTTATCTGTTTTATTATTACAGAGAAAAGGGAATCATTTAACCATTAAATAAACCCAATAGGGCTGTTCTGCCCCAATAAGGGGTAATTATATCTTAGTTGGGATCAAGTACATGTACTGTTTTATTATTACAGAGAAAAGGGAATCATTTAACCATGAAATAAACCCAATAGGGCTGTTCTGCCCCCAATAAGGGGTAATTATATCTTAGTTGGGATCAAGTACAGGTACTGTTTTATTATTACAGAGAAAAGGGAATCATTTAACCATTAAATAAACCCAATAGGGCTGTTCTGCCCCCAATAAGGGGTAATTATATCTTAGTTGGGATCAAGTACAGGTACTGTTTTATTATTACAGAGAAAAGGGAATCATTTAACCATTAAATAAACCCAATAGGGCTGTTCTGCCCCAATAAGGGGTAATTATATCTTAGTTGGGATCAAGTACAGGTACTGTTTTATTATTACAGAGAAAAGGGAATCATTTAACCATTAAATAAACCCAATAGGGCTGTTCTGCCCCAATAAGGGGTAATTATATCTTAGTTGGGATCAAGTACAGGTACTGTTTTATTATTACAGAGAAAAGGGAATCATTTAACCATTAAATAAACCCAATAGGGCTGTTCTGCCCCCAATAAGGGGTAATTATATCTTAGTTGGGATCAAGTACAGGTACTGTTTTATTATTACAGAGAAAAAGGAATCATTTTTAAACTTCCCCTTTAAAGAGTTCAATGTTTGCACTAATATAAAGCAAATATTAAAGATAAATATATCTGTAAATTGCTTTTATCAGCTATTTATTTCTCTAAGGCTGCTGGCACACTGTTCCTATTCCACGCTGCCATTTGCAGTGTCCGAGTCCGCTTGTTACTGATCTAAACCTGCTTTTCAACCTAAATATGCACATTGTTCCAGTTATAGCCAGTTTGGGTGGATTTGGGGGATTCCCTGTTGGCGGTAGAATGCCAGAGGAGTATGTGGCCGGTGGGCCATTAGCCTTACATAGACACTGCAATATGAGACATTCTGCAGGGAGTCATGTATTTCTGGCCACTAGGGGCGCTGTTACATCAACTACAGAATCTAATGCAGCTCCCACTGAAATGCATAAATGTTTATAGGATGTAATGAGGCACCCAGGGGGGATGCTGGAACATTACCCATAATATACCACTTTTTCCCATAGAGCGGAGACCCCAAACTTTTGGGTCTCTCCCCAAAAAGGTGCAATATGGGCCTCCACGCCTGTTCCAATTTGTGGGAAATCCTCAATAGCTTATAACATTAAAATCTCATCCATTCGCATGTGTTTGATCTAATCCGTCACAGCGGAGCCCAAGCGCCAGGGATCTCCCTCCGGCCAGAAATTCCCGAGCCGAGATGTTGTATACAAAACAGCGCGCTGTGTAGCCTGCAGCACGAAAACACTTCACTTGACTGGGGGACACGCCGAGTGTGACGAATTGGAACCAATTACAGTGAAGTGCAACAACAAATATCCCAGTTTGTCACCGTCTGTCATTGTCACAAGCAAATACTGATCCTATGATAATTAATATCAGTGTTTCATTTGCAGTTCCCTGCACTCTGGGGCCACTGAGGCTTGAAACCTGCCCCCTATGGAGCATAGAGATTCTAAGGGGTGTCACGGTCTTTCACTCACATGGAAGAACTGACATTTTATAACCCCTTAACTGCCATTATTTGTAGAATAACAATTGATTATTAAACGATTATGTCTTATGCCACTAGGTGGCGCATACAGTTAAAACAATGTGATCTGCTGAAATCCTTGGAATGTGGCATTGCTGTAAAAGCAGCAGGCACAATAGAAGCAGTCTAACTATTCCCAATAAGCTAACAATATCATGGAGCTTTAAGTCAGACCAGGAGACTGTATGGTCCAACCATGGCTGTCAACTTGGCCACTGGAGACCCTAGTTGGCCAAATAATCCTGCTGGGCAAGGACTACATAGGCTCCTACAGTGATTTGATCAGTGGGCCATGGTACAAATAGCGGAATTAAATCAAGCCAAGATCTGCCTTATGGTGAATCCTTAGCTGTGTATGGTGGAGAATGCGGAGTGGCTCAGATTTCTTATCACAATAAGGATTTTTTTTTAAGACGACAACAGGGCATCCCCTGTCATCCTATTTTTAGACAGATTTGTGTTACCAGTTCACACATTTTAAGATAAACTTCACTCTATGCTCAATTTACCTGCGTTTACAAAAACGGGCCGACTGCCAGCACCCGCCAAGAGCCGCCTTGTCAGAAACAGGTCAACCGAGCGCAGCCCCGGGCCCCTCCCTTTAATGAACTCGAATCTAGCAAGGTGACTGAGGCTTTACAGCTACAGCAGACTACAACTCCCAGCATGCTCCGTCTCCCAGCAGCAGCTCACCGTAAGCCAATGTGCAGGTAAGAGAATAATACGGCAGTGCTTCCATTTTAATATAGGGCAGGAATTGAGAGCTTGAAGCTCTCCCAGCTGGGAGTTGTTACCCAGGATGATCGGGAGTAGCCCTATTTGTGTAGGCAAATACCTGCCCTTCTCTTGTTTCAATGCTAAATTACCCTGCCTTTGTCATGTTACCACCACGGCCCTTTGGGGGACTCTGGGCACGGTGCCCACCTCGTTTTATTCCTATGCTAAAAACAGCAGCCAAAGTCCCCACTAATTGCAGTGATTCTCCCCTGAAATGTCCCTGTGTGCCACCCATAGATGGGTATTTTATTGTATAGAATAACGAGGGCGGCCCCGAGAGACTAATTGCCCGAGTCCCCTGGCACTGCATCAAAGCGCGTCTGTACCGAACGACTGGTAGAGGTGTCTCCCCCGGGGCAGCCAAGTCTTGGCACTCTTTTAAAGGAAAAGCAAACCTAATATAGTAAATTAAAGATGTATATAAGTAATAGGAGGGTTGGGTTGCAGCACCTAGTACCGCCGAGTATCTTTACCATGCATCACCGGACACAGCAGGACTAATGGGAACTGAAGTACAGCTGGAGATTATGGCAATAATACAGAAACAAAAGCCCTATACACTAAAGAAGCTTACATTTTAAAGGGGAACTAACCCTGCTCTTTTCTTTTTAACTACTAACCCCTCTGAACTAGAAGTCACATGCTCCTACTCAGAGACCAGTGCCAGGAAGTGACCCCCCCCCCCAGCAGGTAGGTTAGGGGCAGTGAGCCACTCCAACTGTGCAAGATGCAAAGAGAAAAAATGCCACCCCTATTCCACAAATGGTATTTTCTAAAAACCTTCTGTTCCTATATTGTATATTGAGCAGCGCAGGTGTTTCCTTCTTTCACACTCCCCGCCCTTTCGCCGCCCCACCACCAACGTCCCACCGCAGAGCCCAGAGGGGTCATGCCAATATCTAGCATGAGGTTGTTTGTACAGGCCTCACTCACATCAGCAGATTCCACTAAAGGGGACATGTTTGGATGTGACAGTTGGGTGTTACCTGAATGCAAACACACACAGAAGGAATGTCGTGCCCTAATACCTATCTGACAGTGACCCTGCTCCATGGCACAATATATATCTTTATGGCAGCAGGCTGGCAAATACCTGAACACAGCAGAAAAACCAATATGGCAGCTCCCGTCCAGATTGATAAATACAAAACACACACACAGCCTTCAGTCTGGGTGTATTTGCCCAATACCGTCATTACGCTTTAGTCAAACAAATGGGAAGATGCCCCCCAGCTAGGGATGCACAGTGTGGCCCCTCTGCTGGTTTATTGGGAATGGAATGTGGGTTTTGTGGCGCAGGGGTTGGGCGCTGCTTAATGGCCGATTCTTCACAGCAACAGTCACCGTGAATTTGCATTCGGGGGAAGAGAGAGACACCTTTATTGAGAGGCCGAGCCGTATGAATAGGTGCTCTGTTTAATCATCAGCCGTGGTTCTACAGCCGTTGCTCAGCCACACTACCCAGCATGCTCAGCGGGATAAGGATGATGGAAATTGGGATTTATCAGCTGCGTGTAGCAAGGTAAGTAACGCGGCACACTGAGGTCTGTTCCTTCCGTACCAACGCTACCTGCCATTCATTCACTTTTGCACATGCCGACGCATCCGATTTATTAGGAAAAATGAAAATAAAGATGAATGAGGATAAATTGGGGCCCCGAGCCTCATATACACCTGCACAGGGCCAAAATACCAGCCTTATTCCCTTTATTCTGGGGTCTGTATACGGACCAGTTCTAGCCCAGGGGGCAGCCATATTTGCTCAGTGCAAGAGATCAGTGATGTGACACAACTTCCTAGCAGGAACCAATCAGGACACATAACCTGTATAACTGCTGGAAAGCAGCCAATGGTAAGGCAGGACGGCGACACACCACTCTACAGCAAACGCTTTATGTTACATAGTGTCTGTGAAAAAAATAAATAGGATTTATGGCCAAGGCTGAGGGTTTGAACCCTTCCTGCTCTACTAGAACGGGGGGGTACAGGAAATGGCATATATAGATGGCGAGAAGGCACGCTCCTGGCACAGAGACAGATTGCAAAACAGCACGAGAGCTCAGCGCCCAGGCGCCCCACTTCCGCATTCTGTGCAAAGCCCGAGTTTCACTGAAAGCAGAAGCAAAGGGAACAGAACTATATTTGTTATGGCAACTCCCACTCATATTAATACATACAGATATATAAACAAAAAGAATGTTCTGGGTACAGAACCCGTTATACACTAAGGGATGCAATATGGCCGCTCCCACCCACAGAAATAGTTGCAAATGTACAGAGAAAGCATGTTCTTGGCACAAAATAACGAATACACTTATACTGTACTATGGCACCTCCTACCCATATGTATAAATACAAATATACAGAGAAGGAATGTTCTGGGCACACAATAAGCTGTACCCCCATACTGTACTGTCTAAGGGAAACACTATGGCACCCCCTAACCATATGTATAAATACAAATATACAGAGAAGGAATGTTCTGGGCACACAATAAGCTGTTCCCCCATACTGTACTGTCTAAGGGTAACACTATGGCACCTCCTACCCATATGTATAAATACAAATATACAGAGAAGGAATGTTCTGGGCTCACAATAAGCTGTACCCCCATACTGTACTGTCTAAGGGAAACACTATGGCACCCCCTACCCATATGTATAAATACAAATATACAGAGAAGGAATGTTCTGGGCACACAATAAGCTGTACCCCCATACTGTACTGTCTAAGGGAAACACTATGGCACCTCCTACCCATATGTATAAATTCAAATATACAGAGAAGGAATGTTCTGGGCTCACAATAAGCTGTACCCCCATACTGTACTGTCTAAGGGAAACACTATGGCACCTCCTACCCATATGTATAAATACAAATATACAGAGAAGGAATGTTCTGGGCACACAATAAGCTGTACCCCCATACTGTACTGTCTAAGGGAAACACTATGGCACCCCCTACCCATATGTATAAATACAAATATACAGAGAAGGAATAACCTATACACTTATACTGTACTGTCTAAGGGATACAGTATGGCAGCTCCTACACAGACAGAGAAAGAATGTTCAGCGGACCTCTAAACTCTATATCCAGGCTACACTTCACTAGGCTCTAGGCAAAGTCTTTGCTATCCCTCAGCAACTGCACAGGGGACTGTTTCCATGGCGACCCGGTGAGACAAACCTGCAGTTGCTAAAACCGATGGGGATTTGATATAAATGGGAGCGCGCCTATTCTGCAGGACAGACAGTCACTGGGGAAAGAGCGGCAATAAGCACAACATCCCAGGCATACCGACTGCCGCCCCGGTAAATAGTTTGCAGCAACTTTCCATGTGTGTATATGTAATTGCTGTTGAGAGCCGTGTTTATTTATCCCTCTCTCACCTCTGGTTCTGACTACTGATAAAATGTAGCAGAAGTCAAATCTTCTCCAGGTCTATTAATCAGACCCAGAGAGAATATAAGGGCAAACCTTGCTGATACTCCGTGGTAAACAGAGAGATGATAGGGTATTGGACTTTGGGGGGCTCATTACATATGTTATAAGGGAAGGAATGCTCTGGGCACACAATAAGCTATAACTTCCTACTGTATTGTACACTACGCCTACTGTATACACGGCAGCTCCCTGTATAAACACAAATGTACAAAGAAGGGATGTTCCCTGGCCAATCAGCTGTGCCTACATACTGGGATGGAACATAAAAATAAAGGGGAACTACGCCTAAAAACAGCTTCTGGCATTTTGGCAGAAAATATCATTCTAAGCAACTTCCCAATACACATTTTATAGGTGCAATGGAAAAGTTGCATTGGACACACCCTTTGCTAGGCCCCGGAGCTGGCAATTACATATACAAATAACTAATGTATATTGTAAAGCTGCTCACAATTGTATTTTCTTTCATTATGCAAAGAGAGCTGTTCCCCTTTAATGTTATGATATGGAGGTGCCGGCAGTACCACTATATACCTGCGCGGAATGCATGGCTTATGGGGGTGCAGAGATCTGACCCACCACTGGCCAAAAAGCTAAATTGAGAATAATGGCGTTTCTGATGCTCGGCCAATCAGAGAGTCACTGTGGGTTCCCAGGACTGCACCTATGTGACAGGAGTCTTTTCATTCCTTCCCCCCCCCCCTCCCAGGCAACGGCCATCGGCCACCTCCTCCTCCTCCTGCTGCTGCAGCCTGCACCGCCGGCCCAGTACAGCCTCGCACATGACAAACATGTTTACGTTCTGCTTGCACTGGAGGATTTTTCAGAATCAGCATCTGTAACAGGATATCGGGCTCTGCTTGGGGCCCGGCCAACGGCACCAAATCGGCACTTCCTAATCTGCACTAATTCATGGCGGCAAGAAACACGCACAATTATGGATTTTTGGGCTATAAAGGATAAAATAGTGCATTAATAGCAAGAAGGTGTGTCAGGAGCCCTAGCACTACATCTCCCAGCATGCACTATTCATATACAGCCTGACCCAGCACATCCCTCCTATACACCCAGACTGGGACCCCCCTATATACAGCCTGACCCAGCACATCCCCCCTATACACCCAGACTGGGACCCCCCTATATACAGCCTGACCCAGCACATCCCCCCTATACACAGCCTGACCGCAACCCCTAACAGCCAACATCCCCCCTATACACAGCCTGACCCAGCACATCCCCCCTATACACCCAGACTGGGACCCCTCTATATACAGCCTGAACCAGCAACATCCCCCCTATACACCCAGACTGGGACCCCTCTATATACAGCCTGACCCAGCACCATCCCCCCTATACACCCAGACTGGGACCCCTCTATATACAGCCTGACCCAGCACATCCCCCCTATACACCCAGACTGGGACCCCTCTATATACAGCCTGACCCAGCACATCCCTCCTATACACCCAGACTGGGACCCCTCTATATACAGCCTGACCCAGCACATCCCTCCTATTAGACCCAGACTGGACCCCTCTATATACAAGCCTGACCCAGCACATCCCTCCTATACACCCAGACTGGGACCCCTCTATATAACAGCCTGACCCAGCACATCCCCCCTATACACCCAGACTGGGACCCCTCTATATACAGCCTGACCCAGCACATCCCCCCTATACACCCAGATTGGGACCCCTCTATATACAGCCTGACCCAGCACATCCCCCTATACACCCAGACTGGGACCCCTCTATATACAGCCTGACCCAGCACATCCCCCCTATACACCCAGACTGGGACCCCTCTATATACAGCCTGACCCAGCACATCCCTCCTATACACCCAGACTGGGACCCCTCTATATACAGCCTGACCCAGCACATCCCTCCTATACACCCAGACTGGGACCCCTCTATATACAGCCTGACCCAGCACATCCCCTCCTATACACCCAGACTGGGACCCCTCTATATACAGCCTGACCCAGCACATCCCTCCTATACACCCAGACTGGGACCCCTCTATATACAGCCTAACCCAGCACATCCCTCCTATACACCCAGACTGGGACCCCTCTATATACAGCCTGACCCAGCACATCCCTCCTATACACCCAGACTGGGACCCCTCTATATACAGCCTGACCCAGCACATCCCTCCTATACACCCAGACTGGGACCCCTCTATATACAGCCTGACCCAGCACATCCCTCCTATACACCCAGACTGGACCCCTCTATATACAGCCTGACCCAGCACATCCCTCCTATACACCCAGACTGGGACCCCTCTATATACAGCCTGACCCAGCACATCCCTCCTATACACCCAGACTGGGACCCCCCTATATACAGCCTGACCCAGCACATTCCCCCTATACACCCTCTATTAAATCCCTCCTATACACCCAGACTGGGACCCCTCTATATACAGCCTAACCCAGCACATCCCTCCTATACACCAGGACTGGACCCCTCTATATACAGCCTGACCCAGCACATCCCTCCTATACACCCAGACTGGACCCCTCTATATACAGCCTGACCCAGCACATCCCTCCTATACACCCAGACTGGGACCCCTCTATATACAGCCTGACCCAGCACATCCCCCCTATACACCCAGACTGGGACCCCTCTATATACAGCCAGACCCAGCACATCCCTCCTATACACCCAGACTGGGACCCCCCTATATACAGCCTGACCCAGCACATCCCCCCTATACACAGCCTGACCCAGCACATCCCCCCTATACACCCAGACTGCATAGAAACAAACAGCTTACCTCTGGCAATTGAACAAGTGTTGAACCACAATTCCCAGAAACTCATGAGAAATTCTCAAGTTTGCTGTTTCTGCAGAACTTACAGCTGTTCCTTCCCCTACACACACAGTTGCCCCAGACTGACCCTTTACAAACACAAATGCCCTACCTGTGCTCCTGAAGCAGCTGCTGTACTACAACTGGCAGCATCCTGGGGCAGGTTAGCGGGAATGCCTGGGGCAGGTTAGCGGGAATGCCCGGGGCAGGTTAGCGGGAATGCCCGGGGCAGGTTAGCGGGAATGCCCGGGGCAGGTTAGCGGGAATGCCCGGGGCAGGTTAGCGGGAATGCCCGGGGCAGGTTAGCGGGAATGCCCGGGGCAGGTTAGCGGGAATGCCCGGGGCAGGTTAGCGGGAATGCCCGGGGCAGGTTAGCGGGAATGCCCGGGGCAGGTTAGCGGGAATGCCCGGGGCAGGTTAGCGGGAATGCCCGGGGCAGGTTAGCGGGAATTCTGGGACTTGTAATTGTACTTGGGGGCCACAGGTTGCTCTTGCCCAGACAGACACACAGCCCCAGTGCAAGTATGATGTAACACTCAGAACCTACAGTGCGTCCCCCCAGGGGGCTCCCTAGCAACCTCTGCAGGACAATTAACTCTACTAAACTACAACTCCCATAATCCCCTATGGCAAAAGGATATTAGAAGTTGCAAATTAGAGCTGAAGGGCTGGCTGGGCATTCCTGATATAAATATAATGATGGTGTATATATATATTATATAACGACATTTCCCTCTATACTGCAGTCGTGTCTTTGTTTTTCTCCATATGGCCGTGTGAGGCTGGGGGCCCAGGGCAAGTGCCCTTCTGGCCAACTCTACAAACAGCCCTGTGTGCCTGAGGGAAGTGCAAGGAGAGGGTCGATGGAAAGGAGGGGGGGGGGTGTGAGATCCAAAATCCGACCCCCCCAGGTCCCACAGCGCCCCCCCAGCCGGACCCCCCTGTATATCTCACCGCATGGCTGGAGGTGGAAGACGCGTCTGGCTGCCATGGCTATTCGGGCTCCGCAGGACTCAGCCCATGTCCCGGCCGGACTGCAAGTTTGTGCAGCGGGAGGATCGGCAGAGTAAGAGCCAAGTGGGGGGGAGGGTCCCGCAACCACTGCCGCTCCTCCTGCGGCTCCTCCCACTCCTCCTGCGGCTCCACCCCCTCATGCCCAGGAAGCAAGGGAGGGGCCTTCCTGTGCGCTTCAGTCTGTCTCTCTGATAGGTTCCTCAGCTGCCCAACTTGGGGCAATGTCACCGCTCTGGGTGTGAGAGGGGCCACAGTCTGTCCTAGGGGGTCATTTTCTGCCCTTCAAATCCAGGGGCCCCACCTATTAGCGCTTGGAAACTTCTGCCTCACTTGTACATTTGATAGAGGGACTTCCGCCTTGTTTTTAATTTGGCCCCTATTGCGACCACTAGACAGTTGTACGTTGTATTGCCCCAGAGGAGCAAGTCTGCCGCCCTCCTGTAGGGCAGGTTCTACTGCAGCCCCCCAGTGTCCAAAGGGAATATTGTTAGGGGCCCCTATAGACCCCACAGGAGAGGTACTAGTGTTATATTACTGCACCTCATATTGCCCCAATGGGAATATTGTTAGGGGCCACTATAGACCCCACAGGAGAGGTACTAGTGTTAGGCTACTGCACCTCATATTGCCCAAATGGGAAAATTGTTAGGGGCCCCTATAGACCCCACAGGACAGGTACTAGTGTTAGGCTACTGCACCTCATATTGCCCCAATGGGAAAATTGTTAGGGGCCCCTATAGACCCCACAGGACAGGTACTAGTGTTAGGCTACTGCACCTCATATTGCCCCAATGGGAAAATTGTTAGGGGCCCCTATAGACCCCACAGGAGAGGTACTAGTGTTAGGCTACTGCACCTCATATTGCCCCAATGGGAAAATTGTTAGGGGCCCCTATAGACCCCACAGGAGAGGTACTAGTGTTAGGCTACTGCACCTCATATTGCCCCAATGGGAAAATTGTTAGGGGCCCCTATAGACCCCACAGGACAGGTACTAGTGTTAGGCTACTGCACCTCATATTGCCCCAATGGGAAAATTGTTAGGGGCCCCTATAGACCCCACAGGACAGGTACTAGTGTTAGACTACTGCACCTCATATTGCCCCAATGGGAACATTGTTAGGGGCCCCTATAGACCCCACAGGACTGGTACTAGTGTTAGACTACTGCACCTCATATTGCCCCAATGGGAACATTGTTAGGGGCCCCTATAGACCCCACAGGACAGGTACTAGTGTTAGGCTACTGCACCTCATATTGCCCCAATGGGAACATTGTTAGGGGCCCCTATAGACCCCACAGGAGAGGTACTAGTGTTAGGCTACTGCACCTCATATTGCCCAAATGGGAAAATTGTTAGGGGCCCCTATAGACCCCACAGGACAGGTACTAGTGTTAGACTACTGCACCTCATATTGCCCCAATGGGAAAATTGTTAGGGGCCCCTATAGACCCCACAGGACTGGTACTAGTGTTAGACTACTGCACCTCATATTGCCCCAATGGTAAAATTGTTAGGGGCCCCTATAGACCCCACAGGACAGGTACTAGTGTTAGGCTACTGCACCTCATATTGCCCCAATGGGAATATTGTTAGGGGCCCCTGGTGCCCCCCTATAGAGAACTTACCAGTGTCCCAGTGGGACAATCCCGTAAAGGGTCCTGTGGTCCCCAGAGAGGTGGCAGAAGGTGGTACTAAGAGACATGATTGGGGGGGGGGGGGTTGGGCATATATGAAGCTATAGTCCAGTGGCAGCCGGAGGGCACCATAACAATATAAATGGACAGTACAATATCTAGTGCCCCCGCCAGTGCCCCTGAGGCATCCATGGGTGACTATTCCAGTTATTCAAAACATTATTTAATATTGCCCCACGGGTTTGTGCTTTAGACTGCTCAGGGGCATGCTATAGGCCAGTGCTGTCCAACCCCTGTGGTACTGAGGGACAGCATTTTCCTGGCTCTTCCTGCCCCACCCCCCGCGCGCACTTACCTTTATAGCGCCAGAGGGAGTCCAGCATTGCTAGTGTACAGAGTGTAATTGTACTCTCTGCACTAGCAGAGCTGAATTTCTGTTTTAAAAATGGAAATTGAGCTGTTAAAGTTACTAGCTTTTTGCTGGGGGCGCTGCGGCCTGAGGCGAGATTCTCAATTCTCACCCCTTTTTTTAAACAACACACACTTCAAACCACACCCATGTTATAACAGCTTTTAAGGCCATGCCCACATTAATGATGGTAGCACACACAAAAAAAATTATAATAATTAGTGGGCACTGCAAAGATATCACTCTCCTCTTATGTGAAAGAAGATAATTATGCCATACCCCTAAATCTTATGGCTCCTCTTCCCCTGTGGATAGGAGCAACCCCCAGCACATAATTACACAACTATTTCCAAATTCTAACAAAATCACAGAACCATCCCCTGCCAAGTCCACCTCCCACAAGTAGCATAGGGCAGGCAGTGTATGGCACACACAGGCAGCATAGGGCAGGCAGAATATGACACACACAGGCAGCATAGGGCAGGCAGAGTATGGCAGACACAGGCAGCATAGGGCAGGCACAGTATGGCAAACACAGACAGCATAGGGCAGGCACTGTATGGCACACACAGGCAGCATAGGGCAGGCAGAGTATGGCACACACAGGCAGCATAGGGCAGGCAGAGTATGGCACACACAGGCAGCATAGGGCAGGCACAGTATGGAACACACAGGCAGCATAGGGCAGGCAGAGTATGGCAGACACAGGTAGCATAGGGCAGGCAGAGTATGGCACACACAGGCAGCATAGGACAGGCACAGTATGGCACACACAGGCAGCATAGGGCAGGCAGAGTATGGCCCACACAGGCAGCATAGGGCAGGCAGAGTATGGCACACACAGGCAGCATAGGGCAGGCAGAGTATGGCAGACACAGATAGCATAGGGCAGGCAGAATATGGCACACACAGGCAACATAGGGCAGGCACAGTATGGCACACACAGGCAGCATAGGGCAGGCAAAGTATGGCACACACAGGCAGCATAGGGCAGGCAGAGTATGGCAGACACAGGTAGCATAGGGCAGGCAGAGTATGGCACACACAGGCAGCATAGGGCAGGTATAATATGGCACACACAGGCAGCATAGGGCAGGCAGAATATGGCACACACAGGCAGCATAGGGCAGGCAGAATATGGCACACACAGGCAGCATAGGGCAGGCAGAGTATGGCACACACAGGCAGCATAGGGCAGGCAGAGTATGGCACACACAGGTAGCATAGGGCAGGCAGAGTATGGCACACAGGCAGGGTAGGGCAGGCAGAGAATGGCACACACAGGCAGAGTATGGCAGACACAGTATGGCACACACTGGCAGCATAGGGCAGGCAGAGTATGGCACACAGGTAGCATAGGGCAGGCAGAGTATGGCACACAGGTAGCATAGGGCAGGCAGAGTATGGCACACAGGTAGCATAGGGCAGGCAGAGTATAGCAGGCATAGTAGGGAAGGAGACAGAGAAACCTATCATGGCTGCACAAGTAACTGATTATAATCACTCCAACATGAACAGTTTGTATTGAAGTGGCTCTCTTCACCTCTTGTATCGGTTACTGGTTGCTTTATATGTTACTCTGTATGTCCCATGTATGGAACCCACTTATTGTACAGCGCTGCGGGATATGTTGGCGCTTTATAAATAAATGTTAATAATAATAATAATAATAATCTTTCCATTATCTATCTATCTATATATCTATCATCTATCTCTCTTCACCTCTTGTATCGGTTACTGATTGCTTTATATGTTACTCTGTATGCCCAATGTATGAAACCCACTTATTGTACAGCGCTGCGGGATATGTTGGCGCTTTATAAATAAATGTTAATAATAACAATGCATACAGTGACACAATGCAAGCACTGCTCCTGCAGTCTGTCTGAGATGTGACCAGGTGAACAATGTGGAAACTTACAGGTGTAAACAATGCAGGGCCTTAGAGCCTGAATCTGAGGTGTGAACAATGCAGGGGACAATTAATGTCAGTACTGATACCATTTAAAGCTTACACAAAGGTATTACAGCAGCCAGATACAGTGGTGTGAAAAACTATTTGCCCCCTTCCTGATTTCTTATTCTTTTGCATGTTTGTCACACTTAAATGTTTCTGCTCATCAAAAACCGTTAACTATTAGTCAAAGATAACACAAGTAAACACAAAATGCAGTTTTTAAATGAGGGTTTTTATTATTTAGGGAGAAAAAAAATCCAAACCTACATGGCCCTGTGTGAAAAAGTAATTGCTCCCTGATCCCTGAACCTAATAACTGGTTGGGCCACCCTTAGCAGCAATAACTGCAATCAAGCGTTTGCGATAACTTGCAACGAGTCTTTTACAGCGCTCTGGAGGAATTTTGGCCCACTCATCTTTGCAGATTTGTTGTAATTCAGCTTTATTTGAGGGTTTTCTAGCATGAACCGCCTTTTTAAGGTCATGCCACAACATCTCAATAGGATTCAGGTCAGGACTTTGACTAGGCCACTCCAAAGTCTTCATTTTGTTTTTCTTCAGCCATTCAGAGGTGGATTTGCTGGTGTGTTTTGGGTCATTGTCCTGCTGCAGCACCCAAGATCGCTTGAGTTGACAAACTCATGGCCGGACATTCTCCTTCAGGATTTTTTGGTAGACAGTAGAATTCATGGTTCCATCTATCACAGCAAGCCTTCCAGGTCCTGAAGCAGCAAAACAACCCCAGACCATCACACTACCACCACCATATTTTACTGTTGGTATGATGTTCTTTTTCTGAAATGCTGTGTTACTTTTACGCCAGATGTAACGGGACACGCACCTTGTCGGTCCACAAGGTATTTTCCCAAAAGTCTTGGCAATCATTGAGATGTTTTTTAGCAAAATTGAGACGAGCCATAATGTTCTTTTTGCTTAAAAGTGGTTTCCGCCTTGGAAATCTGCCATGCAGGCCGTTTTTGCCCAGTCTCTTTCTTATGGTGGAGTCGTGAACACTGACCATAATTGAGGCAAGTGAGGCCTGCAGTTCTTTAGATGTTGTCCTGGGGTCTTTTGTAGCCTCTCGGAATGAGTTGTCTCTGCGCTCTTGGGGTAATTTTGGTCGGCCGGCCACTCCTGGGAAGGTTCACCACTGTTCCATGTTTTTGCCATTTGTGGATAATGGCTCTCAGTGGTTCGCTGGAGTCCCAAAGCTTTAGAAATGACTTTATAACCTTTACCAGACTGATAGATCTCAATTACTTTTGTTCTCATTTGTTCCTCAATTTCTTTGGATCTTGGCATGATGTCTAGCTTTTGAGGTGCTTTTGGTCTACTTCTCTGTGTCAGGTAGCTCCTATTTAAGTGATTTCTTGGTTGAAACAGGTGTGGCAGTAATCAGGCCTGGGGGTGACTACAGAAATTGAACTCAGGTGTGATAAACCACAGTTAAGTTATTTTTTAACAAGGGGGGCAATCACATTTTCACACAGGGCCATGTAGATTTGGAGTTTTTTTTCTCCATTAATAACGTAAACCTTTATTTAAAAACTGCATTTTGTGTTCAATTATGTTATCTTTGACTAATAGTTAACGGTTTTTGATGAGCAGAAACATTTAAGTGTGACAAACATGCAAAAGAATAAGAAATCAGGAAGGGGGCAAATAGTTTTTCACACCACTGTAGATGGGGGGGCCACACAAGTAGGGGCTGTTAGACAGCACTGCTATAGAGTATACTGCTGGCAGGAGCAATATATGGCGGGCAAAACTTCATGTGCCGTTGCCCTAATAGAGAATGGGTCAGTGCCAGAATGAGAGTGTGTGGCTGCTGTGCACGCGGAGCCAATTTAGCGGCAATAATGTGAGCACTTTAGATAAAGGACTTTGCTAGCGGGGAAAGCAGTCAGGCCAAATGTTTAGTAAACAGACCATAATAACACACGGATCTTGTTCTTACAGGCGGCCTGCCAAAGGCTTTGTGGATCGCTGCAGCCGTCCCTCTCCCTCTGCACAAGAGACAAGGATAAGCCTGCCCCCTGGTAAGGCAAGAGTCCAGCTGCTGCAGAGCCTCTTGGGAAGCAGCAATATCAGTAATTGTTGTGAATAGCTGAATAGTTGGCTGTGTGTGGGGGCTTCTTTATACAGCATATACATATATACCATGCAAGCAACAATTAAAATGATGCATAAGGCCTGTAACAAGTACAGGTATGGGATCCCTTATCCGGAAACCCATTATCCAGAAAGCTCCGAATTACGGAAAGCCTGTCTCCCTGACTCCATTTTAATCAAATAATTCAGAATTTTAAAACTGATTTCCTTCTTTTCTGTAGTAATAAAAGAGTACCTTGTAATTGATCCCAACTAAGATATAATTACCCCTTATTGGGGGCAGAACAGCCCTATTGGGTTTATTTAATGGTTAAATGATTCCTTTTTCTCTGTAATAATAAAACAGTACCTGTACTTGATCCCAACTAAGATATAATTACCCCTTATTGGGGCAGAACAGCCCTATTGGCTTTATTTAATGGTTAAATGATTCCCTTTTCTCTGTAATAATAAAACAGTACCTGTACTTGATCCCAACTAAGATATAATTACCCCTTATTGGGGGCAGAACAGCCCTATTGGCTTTATTTAATGGTTAAATGATTCCCTTTTCTCTGTAATAATAAAACAGTACCTGTACTTGATCCCAACTAAGATATAAATAATCCTTATTGGATGCAAAACAATTCTATTGGGTTTAATTAATGGTTTATTGATTTTTTTAGTAGACTTAAGTTATGGAGATCTAAATTATGGAAAGACCCCTTATCCGGAATACCCTTGGTCCCGAGCATTCTGGATAACGGGTCCTATACCTGTAATATGTGTTTTACCTTTTCTCATGTAGTTATGACTTATTAGCCTCACCCCCAGCTGAAATCCTGCTCTTGCCCCCCTACCTAGAATAACATTCTGGGGGGCTCCTATAATTATGGCTGGGGTTCTGTGTCGCTGCTCTGCGTGACACATGAAATGCCTTACGGTCAGCAGTGTGAAGTTGGGTTTGCCAGCACATTCTAAAGTTCCCAAGCACATGAGAGCTCTGTCCCTGGGTGACCTTTAGGCTGACAATCTTGGGATGCCAGTGTGTTCAGGAGTTTCACCTCTGGCAAGCTCCTTACAGCAGTGTGAAATAGCCCACAAGTCACTGTAAATCCCAGTAAAGTCTGTATGTGGCTAGTGACACTGCTAGTGGCTATTAAGTACAGGTATGGGACCTGTTACCCAGAATGCTCGGGACCTGGGGTTTCACGGATAAGTGGTCATCCTGTAATTTGGATCACCGTGACAGACGGGGAGATTAGTCGCCGCACGACAAAGGCAAATCGCCTCTCAAGGCAACTTCAACGATTTCGTCAAATCGCCATGCCGCGTATGCCATTAGTCGCCCGCGACAAGGGAGATTTGTTGCGCAGCGACTAATCTCCCCGTCTTTCACGGCCCTAAATGTGGCCATACACGTGATGATCCCCTCCTACGGGTGGGCGATATCGGGGAAAATGTAGGCTAATTCGATCCTTTGGCCCCAGGGCCAATGGCGGCAATGGGGCAGTCAACGAGCCGATGTGGTCCCCAATCCAACTAAATCTTTGTTGTAGGCTAATTCGATCGTTTTGGCCCTGGGGCCAAACAATGGAAGTATAATGGTGGCAATGGGGTCCCCGAATGTGGTCCCTGATCCGACTAAATCTTTTAACCTACCCGATCGATATCTGGCCAATTTCAGGCCAGATATCGGTCGGGCATGCCTCTCGTTCCTACTTCAACACGGGCCGATAAGCTGCCGAATGGGTCCAAGGGCCCGATATTGCCAGCTACAATCAGCCTGTGTATGGGGACCTTTAGTCCCTTTGTTAAATGTATATTGAAGCAGTGGAATTCTTAATGAATCAGATGAAAGCAAGTGTAGGACTGGCCAGACCGGGGATGACTGTGACTTAGTTGGCTTGTTGTTGACCCAAGATAAGTGTGCCAGTCCATGCCATAGCCTCCTCCTTGGGACTAATGATAGGCTGCCCAGATAAATGGTGTTTCTGTGCCAATCAGCTTGGTCCCTGTGCCAACTGAAAACACTCCATGCTGGAATTGGTACTTATCCTGACCCAGCATTATCACATGGCATTGTGACATTGTGGCGATCATCATGGGGTGCCCTGGTGCAGGCAAATCCATAAGGCACAAGTGCATGTAGGACACCAGGAGAACTGATTTAAGGCCAGAGCTGGAGTAGCCGGCAGTTTGTGAAGGTGGCAATAGTACTGATTGTTAATCGGATTTGAACAATAAACAGCAATAAAATGGGTTTTTGCAGCTGAACCCCATCCCTTTCCCAAAAACTGAACCCCAGACAGGTGCTTCTGCTGCCCAACCCTACTCCTAGCCCCATGCACTCAGTGCTGTCAGTTAGTGGCTATGAAAAGCAATAGCCAATGAATGGGAATTCTTGGGTGCCATGGACTAGGGACACCCCACTTCTGTGTAATAAGTGCAGCATTTAGCCACAATAACCCACAATTTTATCTAGGTTTAAAAAAACACAGGACATAATGTGTTGAACAGGGTTTTCAATACAAATCCTTTTCCTTTCTTACGAAATACTGCTGCATGGATAGGGCATGGATAGGGTTAAAGTGAGGATTTCTCTGACTCATCACAGGGGGAAAAGTTAAAAATTATTTTCTGTTTCTTGGCTCATTGATTCCTGTAACTCAGCACATTCTCCCCTCTTCATTACATCACCTACAGTACTCGGCCGGTGTAATTCCTCACGCTCGGCAGTTCCACTGACATTATTCTTCTTATTTATGGCTTTGATAGGAGCTGGAGTGCAGAAATGAACATTTCATTGACTCATGGACACAGGCAATAAAAATCCATATTGATTTAGCTATAAGATGTGCCTTTGTTATTGTGTGGTGTGTCCTCCTGCCGTGTTTTAGCTTATCTTATTGTTTGCCCAGAACATTCCTTCTCTGTATATTTGTATTTATACATATGGATAGGAGGTGCCATAGTGTTTCCCTTAGACAGTACAGTATGGGGGTACAGCTTATTGTGTGCCCAGAACATTCCTTCTCTGTATATTTGTATTTATACATATGGGTAGGAGGTGCCATAGTGTTTCCCTTAGACAGTACAGTATGGGGGTACAGCTTATTGTGTGCCCAGAACATTCCTTCTCTGTATATTTGTATTTATACATATGGGTAGGGGGTGCCATAGTGTTTCCCTTAGACAGTACAGTATGGGGGTACAGCTTATTGTGTGCCCAGAACATTCCTTCTCTGTATATTTGTATTTATACAAATGGGAGGGAGGTGCCATAGTGTTTCCCTTAGACAGTACAGTATGGGGGTACAGCTTATTGTGTGCACAGAACATTCCTTCTCTGTATATTTGTATTTATACATATGGGTAGGGGGTGACATAGTGTTTCCCTTAGACAGTACAGTATGGGGGTACAGCTTATTGTGTGCCCAGAACATTCCTTCTCTGTATATTTGTATTTATACATATGGGAGGGAGGTGCCATAGTGTTTCCCTTAGACAGTACAATATGGGGGTACAGCTTATTGTGTGCACAGAACATTCCTTCTCTGTATATTTGTATTTATACATATGGGTAGGGGGTGACATAGTGTTTCCCTTAGACAGTACAGTATGGGGGTACAGCTTATTGTGTGCCCAGAACATTCCTTCTCTGTATATTTGGATTTACACATATGGGGAGGAGATGCCATATTGTGGAATCCCCCAGTGTTAAACTAACATCTGAGGATAAAGCTTATTGTGCAGACTGGACATTCCTTCCCTGCACATGGATGCATCCTTGCACAACATGGTAGCCTGTAGCAACCAATCCC
Source organism: Xenopus tropicalis (assembly GCF_000004195.4). Classification (NCBI taxonomy): domain Eukaryota; kingdom Metazoa; phylum Chordata; class Amphibia; order Anura; family Pipidae; genus Xenopus; species Xenopus tropicalis. Next base: position 13,939,444 of record NC_030677.2, on the reverse strand, counting down.
TAATTAGCTTTGATCAATTTTAGGCAGTTTGAGTAATCAGAGCTTGTGTTATTATAGAGGGCCATTAAAGTCCCTGGGATTTACTACTTAAAACCTGCGAAAAGGAAGTTTTTAATTGTCAACAGCTCCACCCAGTAATTGGCTCTTGTGCAGGAAAAGGCAAAAGTGAAATACTGAAAAAAACATTACTACTAGGGGGCAGCCATTTGTATTGAAAAAGATACATCACAAACAAAAAAGAGGCGGGCTTAGGGAAACAATATAAATAACTGATTCTATCTATCTATATATAGTATAGCTGATCCTCAGAATAAAGCAGGGAAGCACGTTCTTAGCATGTGATTTCTGACCGCGGCTTAGTAAGCGGCTCCCAACTACTCATTTTAGCTTAAAACAGGGTTTCTTTGCTGCTTCCATACAAAATAAGAGATTTCTCAGCAGAAACCAAGGGCAGGGAAACCAATATGGCTTCCATTATGTAATGACCGGCTAACTGCTGTGTAAGAGCCAGCACAACTTGCTGGGTAACGAGGGGACACTAATTACTGCGTGTGAAACATCTCTTTGGCCGAACCTGTTCAATTCAGTGATAGGAATTCCACAGCTCGGAGCTAAGAGTAAATGACTAACCCGTTAGCTACTAATGATTAATTAAATTAACCACAGCACCTGCAGACTAGATGCCCCAATCAACGAGAACACCAGGGCCACCTTCGTTAATGGGTCAGAACAGTACAAATGATTCCAGGTCTTGGGGTCTAAAGCAGGTCGAGCTGTAAAACTAGTAACCAGTGTTTATATTTCTCTCTTATCAAAGACGTGGCCAAAGGTGACATCTTCTGTATCCACTGCAGTAAAAATGGATGTGGTGGAAATTATTCTGATGGTCTCATTGGGTAGAGACTGGTCTATACCCTAATGTTCTAGCTACAGGATGGTCTTCCCTATTAACCTTCTAATAAATTATTATAATGCTCTAGTTCAGCGGTTCTCAACCTGTGGGTCGGAATATGGTTGGGGGTCACCACAACATAAGGAACGGTATTAAAGGGTCGCGGCATTAGGAAGGTTGAGAACCACTGCTCTAGTTACATGTTGGTCTTCCCTATTATAGTTCTGATTGGCTACAAACATTCTAATGCTCTGGCTGCAGGCTGGTCTTTCCCATTAATGTTCTGACTGGCAACAGTTTGGTCTAGGTCTATAAATATTCTAATGCTTTGGCTTTGGGTTGGTCTTCCCTGTGAAAATTCTGAGGTTCTACGTGGCTACAGGTTGGTCTTCCTTATAAATATTCTGAGGTTCTTAGTGGCTACAGGTTGGTCTTCCTTATAAATATTCTGTGGTTTTTAGTGGCTACAGGTTGGTCTTCCCTATGAATATTCGGAGGTTCTTAGTGGCTACAGGTTGGTCATCCCTATGAATATTCTGAGGTTCTTAGTGGCTACAGGTTGGTCTTCCCTATGAATATTCTGAGGTTCTTAGTGGCTACAGGTTGGTCTTCCCTATGAATATTCTGAGGTTCTTAGTGGCTAAAGGTTGGTCTTCCCTATGAATATTCTGAGGTTCCAAGTGCCTACAGGTTGGTCTTCTTTATGAATATTCTGAGGTTCTTAGTGGCTACAGGTTGGTCTTCCCTATGAATATTCTGAGGTTCTTAGTGCCTACAGGTTAGTCTTCTCTATGAATATTCTGAGGTTCTGAGTGGCTACAGGTTGGTCTTCTCTATGAATATTCTGAGGTTCTTAGTGGCTACAGGTTGGTCTTCCCTATGAATATTCTGAGGTTCTTAGTGGCTACAGGTTCTTCCTGAATTTGGGTTCTTAGTGGCTACAGGTTGGTCTTCACTATGAATATTCTGAGGTTCTTAGTGGCTACAGGTTTGTCTTCACTATGAATATTCTGAGGTTCTTAGTGGCTACAGGTTGGTCTTCACTATGAATATTCTGAGGTTCTTAGTGGCTACAGGTTGGTCTTCACTATGAATATTCTGGGGTTCTTAGTGGCTACAGGTTGGTCTTCACTATGAATATTCTGAGGTTCTTAGTGGCTACAGGTTTGCCTTCACTATGAATATTCTGAGGTTCTTAGTGGCTACAGGTTGGTCTTCACTATGAATATTCTGAGGTTCTTAGTGGCTACAGGTTGGTATTCACTATGAATATTCTGAGGTTCTTAGTGACTACAGGTTTGCCTTCACTATGAATATTCTGAGATTCTTAGTGGCTAGAGGTTGGCCTTCACTATGAATATTCTGAGGTTCTTAGTGGCTACAGGTTGGTCTTCTCTATGAATATTCTGAGGTTCTTAGTGGCTACAGGTTGGTCTTCACTATGAATATTCTGAGGTTCTTAGTGGCTACAGGTTGGTCTTCACTATGAATATTCTGAGGTTCTTAGTGGCTACAGGTTTGCCTTCACTATGAATATTCTGAGGTTCTTAGTGGCTACAGGTTGGTCTTCACTATGAATATTCTGAGGTTCTTAGTGGCTACAGGTTGGTCTTCACTATGAATATTCTGAGGTTCTTAGTGACTACAGGTTTGCCTTCACTATGAATATTCTGAGATTCTTAGTGGCTACAGGTTGGCCTTCACTATGAATATTCTGAGGTTCTTAGTGGCTACAGGTTGGTCTTCACTATGAATATTCTGAGGTTCCAAGTGCCTACAGGTTGGTCTTCTCTATGAATATTCTGAGGTTCTTAGTGGCTACAGGTTGGTCTTCACTTTGAATATTCTGAGGTTCTTAGTGGCTACAGGTTGGTCTTCACTATGAATATTCTGAGGTTCCAAGTGCCTACAGGTTGGTCTTCTCTATGAATATTCTGAGGTTCTTAGTGGCTACAGGTTGGTGTTCCCTATGAATATTCTGAGGTTCTTAGTGGCTACAGGTTGGTCTTCTCTATGAATATTCTGAGGTTCTTAGTGCCTACAGGTTGGTCTTCTCTATGAATATTCTGAGGTTCTTAGTGGCTACAGGTTGGTCTTCACTATGAATATTCTGAGGTTCTTAGTGGCTACAGGTTGGTCTTCTCTATGAATATTCTGAGGTTCTAAGTGCCTACAGGTTGGTCTTCTCTATGAATATTCTGAGGTTCCAAGTGCCTACAGGTTGGTCTTCTCTATGAATATTCTGAGGTTCTGAGTGCCTACAGGTTGGTCTTCTCTATGAATATTCTGAGGTTCCAAGTGCCTACAGGTTGGTCTTCTCTATGAATATTCTGAGGTTCCGAGTGCCTACAGGTTGGTCTTCTCTATGAATATTCTGAGGTTCTTAGTGGCTACAGGTTGGTCTTCTCTATAAATATTCTGAGGTTCCGAGTGCCTACAGGTTGGCCTTCATTATGAATATTCTGATGTTCTGAATGCCTACAGTTTGGCAAAGGCCTATAAACGCCTGGCTATATAACCTTTGTATAAAATACCAGGCACCTGTTTATGACTCAGTAGAAAGTGTTTCTCACATGATGTCCATGTAATATTCTGTAGGACGATACTCCAGTGGATAAATGATATCTGGCTCACTGGGTCATGCCTGCACGGCTGTACCGGTGATGCTCACTTATGAACGTTATGTCAGCACAAATACCATTTCTGAGCCAAGTGTTGACAGACTGAAATGATTAAGCTGTTCTGCTGTTATTTTGAAGCCACTCGTATTTGCCAGGGTCTGTTTTCCTTTAGGCTGAATGTTGTACAGCAGGGATTCTCTGAAGTTTGACGGCTACCTCTCCCAAGGTCCCAGCCTATTGGCCCAGAGAGCAATAAAAGCCCCCCTGGGACTGGCAGAGCTCCACAGGCCAGTGATTGTGAAACACTCATGTACAGTACAGTTCCACACTGTGAATAGAGGCTGACACTTGTGCTAAGGGTGAGTAAACATGTTGCACAATCTGCATTGAAGCCTCGCACTAGGTTAAAGAGATACTGACGTTTCAATATTGGATTCCTGACATACATGTACCACTCACTTGTACAGATCGGACACTCCATGTTTCTCTACTGTATTCTGTAGAATGGGTGAGACTTTCTCTGTTACATTGGCTACAAGCATTGGCAGAATGAATAGTTCACCTGTCAGTCACAGCAGAGCACCAATCACATGTGCAACAGAGGAATTCCCACCCCTGGCACCCTACAGAGCAGAAAGCACACAGCAGGGTTTCACCAGGTCTGAACTGGAAAAACAACAGTAAAACAAAATTCATCTAATGTTCCGTACTGTAAACCGGGCTGCTATCAGGGAGGTACAGGGGATACTATATTCTGTGGCCCTGTAATGGAGGGGGCCCCAAGAGGCATTAAGGTGTAATTCAAATTTTACCAAGTTCACTGGGTCTTGCAGGCATGGATGGAATTTGAGTGGGATTTTGGCACAATGGTAAAGGGGGAATCAAGGGGATGAACACATATGTGGGGCAGGGCCGGAACAAGGGGTAGCCAGAGTAGGTGATTGCCTAGGGCACAAGTGGAAAGGGGATGCAAATTGGTGGAGGTCAATAACTTGGTCACCTGTGTGGGGGACATGACTGAGCGAGTGACCAGTGGTGGACCTGCAGGGGGGTGAGAGTTGCAGGTTATCAGAGGTGGCAGCAAAGGGGTAGGGGGCTTGCCAGCGATTAGCAGCACAAAGGGGGCAGGATGGCTGTGATCCAGGCCTTGGGCACCAGTAGGACTGGGCTTGGCACTAGCTTGGGGCATTTTTTATTAGGGTGCACCCTAAGTAAGTAGTATGGGGCCCATGATTACTGCTGACATCTCTGTCTATTAAAAGGGAATAGGAAAATATTAGAAATTAAACTTTTGAAAGTACTTTATCACTAGTCTATGTGAGAGAAATTGTGCATTTTGTGACAACCTGTAAGGTTCTCTTATTTAACTAAACACAAACTGGCCAGCATCGACTATTTGCTGCCACAGGCAGCGTGGGTGTGCCACGCTCGGGGAATAAACATTTGGTGGGTTTCAAAGGTTCCTATGTATAGTTCTTATAGTTTGACCTTTTGGAAATAAATTTCCCATCAGAATGGTGAATGTTTCATAGAAAAGAACAGCTTCTCATCTCTGCTTTTTGTCCATTTTGTTAAAGATTGAGATACTCTGGCATTTATTGGTAATCCTATGTTAGGTGTATGCGGGTCACTTGAGCAATGAGCAAAGCAGGGACAAGGTTACAAACTGTGCCGGGACTTTGCCAGTTTCCCAGCGTAATAAACAGCTGATCCTGGAATTAAGGCTGATGGATGTAGTCAGCTGTCATGCACAGGAAACCTAACCCACCTCCAGTCTGTGCCGACAGTTGTTCTTCTGCCATAAGCAAAAATGCCTTGGTTCTCAGTCAGTAACACAGAGGCGATGCAAAGTGCATGGCAGAGTGCAAAGTGCCAAAAACAGGAGAAAAATGGCATTTCCTGAATTGCCACAGGTCTCTGAGCTCCAAACTGGGCACAGAGACCTGTTTGTGACCCATTAATACAGTGCTGTCTGCACCCTCTTGCCACCTAACATGCTCATGATTCAGTTGGCAATGCAGCGCTGTACTTACAGCCCCACCTGCCCCTGCCCCTAGTGCCTGATTTCCAATCTGGGTGCAGCCAGACCAGACTCCGGGCAACTTGGCTGCACTCTTCACACTCTGCATTGGTCCAGCTGGGCAGACCTGTTCCCAACCCAGAACCACTAACTCCCAACCGGACCCACTGACCTGCTTATCAAGCTCCCTGTCCCCCCTGCTCAACCTAAACTTTTAACCTGAACCAGAGACCCGCACAAACCGCAAGTGATGTCACTGGTGGGCCAAAGTGATGTCATTTCAGAGGCGAATCAACCAGGTCAGGGGGAAAAGATTCCTTCTACCTTTGGGTGGTGGGGGGAATGCTTGCCCTGCAATCGGCCCGGGTTCCCAGGCAGGGTATTCAGGGAATAGGGGTCTTTCTAGACAACAAATAATAGAGAGAAGGAGACCATCTAATAGTTATGACTCACTGCTATGTCCTGAATATCAATATAAATAATTAACAAATTTACCAGTGAAACAAACAACCATTTAACAAAATTTCAAAAAACAAATCATACAATTCCAAATGACAAACAGGTGCTTTCCAGTGCCTCGTGGACCCCATACTCTGCCCTCCTTACGCATTTTGCACCATTGGGTTCTACATCAAAGGAGGGTCTTTCTGCCTGACCACTTTGTAGATATTCCGCCGGTGCCTGACCCAATGCAGGACTCTACTCTGCACCTAGCAGCACATTTCCAGTGCGGCACTACGTGCATAAGGCAAAGTCAGCAGGCAACTGGTGCTGTACTTTACACCTATTGCTGGATTTCCAATCCGGTTGCAGAGCACAACCTGACCCTGGACTGGCTTTTTAAATGAGAATTAAGGAGACGTTATTTTCACTTCTTAATGTTTTAGCCCTAGCGCCCAGAGTAAATAACTGATATAGGCAAGCCTGTATGACAGTGATCCAATGATTGGCCCTGGGTATAAATGCCTGGATCAGTCCAGCTGGACACACCAATTTGGTGGCCAAATAATTCAAAAATCTGTTTGCTTTGTCATTAGGATTCCTCGTTAATAAATATAACAGTCTACCTTTCTCTCCATGGCCAATCAGACAATAGGCTGCTTTACAACATTCCCACTGTAGTGCCGCGCTTTTGCCATGGTGACAAGATGCTCCTATTGTTTTCCTGACAAACACGGATGGCAATAACTGGGTTTGTAAATAACAATAATGGGCTAGGAGTGGCCTTAATTTCGCCTGGCAGTGTATTTCTTTATGTCCCTATACAACGTCCCCATACATACATACATAGGTCACCTGCTTGCACGATTCCTAATACAAACGCTTCAGCAATGATTTATTCTGTTGGCGCCTTCACGGCAAAATACATTTACATTTTTCCGAATTATCCAGGAGCCACCTGACATAGAAAATAGTGAGGTATGAATGTAATACTTGCCATAAACCTTAATTAAGGACACTCTGGAACCACCACTGGAAGGGCGGTGTCCTAGTGACATATTACAGGGGGCCCAATAAAATATGAGCACCCTACAGTAAGTTATGCCTACAGCAATCTGTAAATTAGCCCCATCATTGCTGGCATCACCATTTCAAACTGGTCTGATATTGTGTGACTTCTCACTTGCTGAAGTCTTGGGGCACATTGTGGGGCAACAGTTTTGTGCCACTACAGCCTGGACTCACTACTACTACTTGTATCAAAGATCGCAATAGTAAGACTGTCCACTACTCATTGTGTATTGCTTTCTATTGAGAACACTGGAAGGAGCCATGGGTTGGGTTTCTTGGGCGATTAGAGCAGTAAACCAATGTGCTTAGTTCTCAGGCCTAAACTTGAGTCTAAAGATGGCCATACATGGTAGATTTCAGCTGCCGATTCGGGTCCTTCAGACCGATTCTGAAGCTTATCTGCCCGTGTATGTGGACCCCAAACAGTCCTACCTGACCTACATCTGGCATAAAATTGGCCAAATCTCAATCGGGCAGGTTTGAATTTCTGCCGGATTGTTCATGCAGTCCTTGGTCTGACGGGGCCTATGCCTGCCATTCTAATTCAACTGTTTGGCCCTAGGGCCAAACGATCAGATTAGCCTGATATCGCCCACCTTGGACTACAACGTGTGTGGCCACCTTAAGGCAGCAGTTTCCAAACTGTGGGCCCTGGTGCAGTGCAAGGGGGCAGCTTGAGGGTTACTTTGTTTTGGGAAGAAGGCTTATTTGCTGTCCTAGATAAGCTGAAAAGCCAACCTCGAATGCCAAATATGGTGATATTTGGGGCAAATACTTATTTTCTGCCCTAGATGTACTTGCTGCAATGGGGTAACGACTGGCACTCAAATGTTTTCCCACATCTAACCTTGTTACCGGGGGACCTGACCAAGGGTTTCACCTCCAACTACAGCCTGAACTGAAAAAGTCCAACAGCCACTGGACTAGGGTGACCCATGAATGTCATGGAGAATCCATCAATAGCGAGTTTTGATGTCTAGTTATAAAGATATGCTCTGATATATGGGCTCTGATAGGGTCCTTCTATGTTTATCAGCTGTTTAACAGATTCTCCCCCCACCCCTCCCATAGATTCCCCCATGGATAAACCTTTCCCAAATGCATTAAATAGGATTTAGCAGGATATCTTGCACCAATGCTCTTGTTCATCATGCACAGATTGGGGTCTGATTGCACAAAGGACACTTTCTTCTTCCTTCTGTGCACATGCGAAAGGCTCGCACAGGCTTTTATCTGAAGTCACACTTGGCCAAACAATGAAATGCTTTTTGCACATTAGCGGATTTTACAACCCCCCCCCCATAAAATATCATAAAAATGTACACAGACATTAACACGGTTGCTAGTAATGTATTGGTTAAAGGCAACAAAGCAAACAAAGTGATTGCTGGAAAGGTTCTCTCCAAATAAAGAAACAAACTGTCTCTCCCTACTGTACCTTCTATCCCACAGCCCCAGTCCCTTCCCAGAGGCTATTATCCCCCCACTGCTACTATAGGCACCATCTCTCCCTACTATACCTGCTATCCCACAGCCCCAGTCCCTTCCCAGAGGCTATTATCCCCCCACTGTTACTATAGGCACCATCTCTCCCTACTATACCTGCTATCCCACAGCCCCAGTCCCCTTCCCAGAGGCTATTATCCCCCCACTGCTACTATAGGCACCATCTCTCCCTACTATACCTGCTATCCCACAGCCCCAGTCCCTTCCCAGAGGCTATTATCCCCCCACTGTTACTATAGGCACCATCTCTCCCTACTGTACCTTCTATCCCACAGCCCCAGTCCCTTCCCAGAGGCTATTAACCCACTGCTACTATAGGCACCATCTCTCCCTACTATACCTGCTATCCCACAGCCCCAGTCCCTTCCCAGAGGCTATTATCCCCCCACTGCTACTATAGGCACCATCTCTCCCTACTATACCTGCTATCCCACAGCCCCAGTCCCTTCCCAGAGGCTATTATCCCCCCACTGCTAGTATAGGCACCATCTCTCCCTACTATACCTGCTATCCCACAGCCCCAGTCCCTTCCCAGAGGCTATTATCCCCCCACTGCTACTATAGGCACCATCTCTCCCTACTATACCTGCTATCCCACAGCCCCAGTCCCTTCCCAGAGGCTATTATCCCACTGCTACTATAGGCACCGTCTCTCCCTACTATACCTGCTATCCCACAGCCCCAGTCCCTTCCCAGAGGCTATTATCCCCCCACTGCTACTATAGGCACCATCTCTCCCTACTATACCTGCTATCCCACAGCCCCAGTCCCTTCCCAGAGGCTATTATCCCCCCACTGCTACTATAGGCACCATCTCTCCCTACTATACCTGCTATCCCACAGCCCCAGTCCCTTCCCAGAGGCTATTATCCCACTGCTACTATAGGCACCATCTCTCCCTACTATACCTGCTATCCCACAGCCCCAGTCCCTTCCCAGAGGCTATTATCCCCCCACTGCTACTATAGGCACCATCTCTCCCTACTATACCTGCTATCCACAGCCCCAGTCCCTTCCCAGAGGCTATTATCCCCACTGCTACTATAGGCACCATCTCTCCCTACTATACCTGCTATCCCACAGCCCCAGTCCCTTCCCAGAGGCTATTATCCCCCACTGCTACTATAGGCACCATCTCTCCCTACTATACCTGCTATCCCACAGCCCCAGTCCCTTCCCAGAGGCTATTATCCCACTGCTACTATTGGCACCATCTCTCCCTACTATACTGCTATCCCACAGCCCCAGTCCCTTCCCAGAGGCTATTATCCCCCCACTGCTACTATAGGCACCATCTCTCCCTACTATACCTGCTATCCCACAGCCACAGTCCCTTCCCAGAGGCTATTATCCCCCACTGTTACTATAGGCACCAAATGATCAATTTAGCTGGTTATCGGCCACCTTGGTGACCTTGCCAAACAAGCGTATGGCAACATGTATAGCCGCCTTCAGACTCTAGTGCACCCACATTAGAAAGCAAAAGGAAATTGGCCATTATTTACCAATGAAAACACAAATTTATAGCATATTCTCCATAATAACAACATATGGTGGATTGCAAGCACATTTTTCTTCCAAATGGTTAACTCCAATTGAAAAGTTTTATTCCCTTCAGTTCTTTCCTTTTCCTTATTCTCCTGTCATCGATGTTCCGGAGGAAATACAATTTATTATAAGAAGCAGTCAGCGGAGTAATGGAATATTAGTGCATTAAATGACCCTTTAACTTACTCATTTTATAACAATGTATAGTTGGGTATTAAACCTGCCAGGATAATGATGGAGGGTTGGTTATGCAGTACATTAAAATTAATCCTTATCTAGGCTACAATACTCAGCAATCTTCACTCCCAGCAGGAGAATGGATTCATGACATCAGTGGCAATTTATGGGTTTCTAAATGGCTCTTACAGGGATTTTTGCATGGTTTCCCAACATCATCGCTCCCCGGATCACTGCCCCATGTCTTTGTTGGTTATATACACAGGGGGACACTAATGTTGGCAAAGGTTTATAGTTTCAATCTGTAATGGCTATGAACAAACTTAGGGGGCTGTTCCTGCTGAATTGTGCTTAGTACAGGGGAATCCCTATGTGCCATAGTTGTATGGTATCTCTCTGTACAGGCTATGAGCAAACTTAGGGGGCTGTTCCTGCTGAATTGTGCTTAGTACTGGGGAATCCCTATGCTGCCATAGTTTTATGGTATCTCTCTGTACAGGCTATGAGCAAACTTAGGGGGCTGTTCCTGCTGAATTGTGCTTAGTACAGGGGAATCCCTATGTGCCATAGTTTTATGGTATCTCTCTGTACAGGCTATGAGCAAACTTAGGGGGCTGTTCCTGCTGAATTGTGCTCACTACAGGGATTACCTGTGCTTGTATAGTTTTATATATTAAAAACATCAGTATGAACTATTACATGATGTTACCTAGCCATGCCCGAACTTAGTAAGCCCCACCCTTTTCTTAATGGAATTTGGTTAAAATGGCAGTGCTAGTAGATATGATAAATAAAACCCCAAACAGCCCCAGTTTAACTGTGAAGTCACAATGAGGCCAGAGACCCAGAGAGCTATTTTATGTTATGACAGTAGAAGAACTTACCCCTAATTCCTTTTTCACTTACACATGGAGGCACCGAGAACAAGGCAAAAATAACTATTATTCTATAGCAATGGAACCTTTAAAGGGGAAATAATGACTGAAAGAATAATATTGAATTAAAATCAGTCTGTGCTGCCCATAAGGAACCAGGGCTAGGCGCTTTTTTTTATTTCATTCATAACAAAGAATAAGATATGGAGTCGGCACCAGAGGAGGCACGGCCCAAACAATCTCAGACAGAGGGGGGAGAGACAGTCAATGAGCGTCGCTTGGTGACCTTGGGGCAGATGCTTAGAGACAGCCTTGGATAGAGGATGGCAAGGCAGTAATTAATAGGGGAGTGGGGAGATATTAAGTACACAGTATAACTAAACAAGCTGAAGATAAAGTCATATACAGTAAATAAGGTCCGGGGGAGGGGGGCATTCCCTGCTACTGAGCCACAACCAAGGCCTAATTGTAAGATTAATAGATTGTAAGCTCTTTTGCATGCATTTGTAGATTGTAAGCTCTTTTGGGCAGGGCTCTCTTCACCTCTTGTATCGGTTATTGATTGCTTTATATGTTACTCTGTCAGGGTCGGACTGAGGGGTGCAGGGCCCACCGGGGCTCCCACCCCAGGGGCCCTGCAGGTGCCCCAGCCAGCTGTGTCCCCTACCCCCCCAGGGCCCCCCCTAACCCCCCCACCGGGCCCCCACCCGACGTCCTCCCTGAGTGCGTATAAATTGAACGCGTCAGGGCAGGAACAGTCAGAAGGGGGAGCGCCAGCAAAGGTCAGACTGGGCCACCGGGGCCCACTAGCGCCGGGCCCACCGGGATTTTTTTCCCAGTATCCCGGCGGCCCAGTCCGACCCTTTACTCTGTATGTCCAATGTATGAAACCCACTTATTGTACAGCGCTGCGGGATATGTTGGCACTTTATAAATAAATGTTAATAATAATTAATCTTTAATCTTAAAAGACCCCTTAGATCCACCCTCCCAACTGACATGCAAATAACATACCCCCTAGGGTCCTAATTTAGCCAGAACCCCCAAAAAGTGGGGACACCTTCAGGAATCATAGAGCAGGGTCTCCCCCCCCTCACCCAGGGACCCCAAATATTTCTAATAAGGCAATATTTTATTTTTGGGTTTATATTTCCTTCAGTGTCATTGGAATTCAGTTTAGCCACTCTGCAATTAGATGTAGTTTTAATTGTGTGGGTTTCATTGTATGATTGTTGCCGGCTGATTATTGGCTGATTGGCTGACTATCTGAACCCCCAGATGTAGCACAGCGTGGGGAGTCACATAGGGCCGCGCTTTTGTTTCCCCTGGCAGGGGGCAGAGATAGGGACTGAGTAATGGGGATCGATACTGTTCAGCTCAACACTCGGAGACACTTCTGTAATTATTTATTCTTGTTATTGTTTTATACGCCCTGCCATGAAATCCGGCAGGAAATCATTTCTCAGCAGAGGGGACTGTAATGAGCTACACAAACCAGTAAATATGTAACCATTAATATTCACCCCCCTGTGTCGCTACAATGTCTCCGACAATTTATGGTTAACCCAAAAATAGCACTAAAATGTTATTCTAAGCTTCTTTACTGTATATTATTATATGCAATGGCCTCAAAATTAATTTTATATATAAAGCATGTTTAAGTTTGCTCGTTATGGATCCGACACAGGTAAGTGATGCAATTCCAGGGGAACTTTGGCCTAACTGGTATCCGCTGGTAAGGAACAATGGGCAGTCATGTGATTACTGATGTACTTGGGCGGCACACTGGGTACTAGTCCCATGGAGATGTCCTTATACAAAGAGTCATTTGTCCTTGGCATTATGTGACTGCCAAACCGCAGAGCATCAGATTTATAGATCCACATTGTATGCGCTGGGGGTGGGACTCTTTTATTGAACGTTCCATCTAAAACCAAGTATGATGTATGTAGTGAAAAAAAATCAGTAACTGTGAGCTTTAGTACTGTGGATGTTGACTTAAGTGCCAGACCCAGTGGCTGCAGGTCAGAACCAACTTTTGGGACTACCCTACGGCTCCAGACAAAGACATGCCCCACAGGGTGGAAACTGTAAGTGGAAAGAGTGGGAAATCAAAGATATAGTAGGGCAAGATGAAGACAGTAGGCCAACTTGAGAGAGTAGGTCAAGATGGGTACAGGAGAGTAAGAAGGTGGCAACAGGACAAAATGGTGACTGTATAGCAAGATGGTCACAGTAGGGCATGAATAAGGCAATAGGACAAAATGGCACCAACATAGAAAGATGGTGAAATAGAGCAAGATAAAGACTGATGGCTACAGAAGAACAAGATTATGATAGCAGGACAATATGGTAGAAGTATGGCATGATGCCTACATAAGACCAAAATGGTGACAGCAGGATGAGATTGAGACAGTGACATTAGGGTGACTATGGTGACTGTAGGTCACGTTGGTCACAGCAGGGTAAGATAAAACAAATGGAACCAGTAACATAAAGACAGTAGGCCAAGATGACAGCTGTAAGGCAAAATACAGCAGAATACAGAAGTTTGTGACAGTCGAAAGATATGGTGACAGCAGCACATGATGAAGACAGTAGGACAAGATAGAGATAATAAGCCAAAATGGTTACAAATGAACAAGATTTTGCACTAGGGGAAAATAGAGAGAGTAGGACAACATGGAGACAGTAGGGCAAGATGATTACAGCAGGGCAAGATGGAGACAGTAGAGCAAGATTATCACAGTAGGGCAAGATGGAGACAGTAGAGCAAGATGGAGACAGTAGGGCAAGATGGAGACAGTAGGACAAGATGGAGACAGTAGGACAAGATGGAGACAGTAGGGCAAGATGGAGACAGTAGGGTAAGATGGAGACAGTAGGACAAGATGGATACAGTAGGACAAAATGGAGACAGTAGTGCAAGATGGAGACTGTAGGACAAGGTGACGGCTACAGGACAAGATGGCTACAGAAGAACGTTATTCTGACATTAAGGGAAGATGGAGACAAGCAACATTGTCTTAAACTGATCAACCATGACCATTTTTAATAGGAGAAACCCAACTATACCATCATATGTTTGTTGAAACATTAAAAGGTCAAGTATCTGTGACTCCTTATAGCCACAGCTTGTGAGCATCAGCCAACCTATCAGATTAGCACTGACTGGGGCTGCGACTACAATATTAGCCTACCAGAGGCCACCGTTACTCAGCTAGAATGCAAGTCCAATAGGAGTTTTTAGAGTTTTTCTATTGCAGCCCTATGGAAAGCACTGTAATATATATAAATAAATAAAGCTACAGATACACACAGTACAGGTAGGCAGAGCGCAGCTAACTCCCATTAGAGGCCATTGGCCTGAGAACAATATTTGGGCGCTTGCCCTGGGGCCATTTAGATTTAATCACTGTTTTGCTGTTTTCAGAAAAGAACAAATCATTCAAGTGTTGCATGGAGCAGAGCCCTAATATTATCTTCATTCTTGTGTTTTGGTCTCTCACTCATCAAAGTATATACATGTTTTGTGGTTAGGGGAAAAGATCAGTTCTTATGTTAGGTCCATCCATATCCTTCACTATTAGAAACAAACAGCCAGAAACAGTTGTTGAACTGCAACTCCCAGGGCCCCATCAGTCTGCAAGGCATTAAGGGCATATTTATTATAGTGTGTAAGCCTACATCTACAGTGATGTTGCCCATAGCAACCAATAAGATCTTTGCTTTTGCTTTTAAACTTGTAGGTGACCCTTAAAATCTAATGGCTTATTGGTTGCTATGGGCAACATCACTGGTGATGTCAGCTTATACACTATAATTAATATGCCCCTAGGGGTCATATTTATAAACATTTCTTATTAATAACAATAATGGAGACTTGATCCATATGTCTGACAAAGAGCCTTTTAAGGAGAAGTTAAATGCATATTTTCAATAAATGTATTAATTAATGTCTGAAATAGAGTACAGGTATGGGATCCGTTATCTGGAAACCCGGCTCAGAATTACAGAAAGCCTGTCTCCCATAGACTCCATTTAATAAATTAGATTTTTAAAACTGATTCCCTTTTCTCTGTAATAATAAAACAGTACCTGTACTTGATCCCAACTAAGATATAATTACCCCTTATTGGGGGCAGAACAGCCCTATTGGGTTTATTTAATGGTTAAATGATTCCCTTTTCTCTGTAATAATAAAACAGTACCTGTACTTGATCCCAACTAAGATATAATTACCCCTTATTGGGGGCAGAACAGCCCTATTGGGTTTATTAATGGTTAAATGATTCCCTTTTCTCTGTAATAATAAAACAGTACCTGTACTTGATCCCAACTAAGATATAATTACCCCTTATTGGGGCAGAACAGCCCTACTGGGTTTATTTCATGGTTAAATGATTCCCTTTTCTCTGTAATAATAAAACAGTACCTGTACTTGATCCCAACTAAGATATAATTACCCCTTATTGGGGCAGAACAGCCCTATTGGGTTTATTTAATGGTTAAATGATTCCCTTTTCTCTGTAATAATAAAACAGTACCTGTACTTGACCCCAACTAAGATATAATTACCCCTTATTGGGGCAGAACAGCCCTATTGGGTTTATTTCATGTTTAAATGATTCCTTTTTCTCTGTAATAATAAAACAGTAGCTGTACTTGATCCCAACTAAGATATAATTACCCCTTATTGGGGGCAGAACAGCCCTATTGGGTTTATTTAATGGTTAAATGATTCCCTTTTCTCTGTAATAATAAAACAGTACCTGTACTTGATCCCAACTAAGATATAATTACCCCTTATTTGGGGAAGAACAATGCTATTGTTTAATTAATATTGTATTGATTTTTTAGCAGACTTAAAGGTATGAAGTCTGCTAAATGCCCTTGGCTCCGAGCATTCTGTATAATAGCTGCTATACCTGTACTAAATATTAAAACACATTGCACATTTCCCTATGGCTGTGGCTTTGCTGTCATTGTCTGACTGGAATTCAGCTGATCTAAAGGAATTTCCGCTTGGCTGCTGTTAGTAACTGCACTGCTGCTCCTGACTCAGGACGCTTTAGGCACGATGGAGTGACTATGAGGAACCTGTTGGCCTTCTCCTTTTCGTAGGACTTTCCTGAAGGAGAAGTGAGTAGAGTTTTGTTCTCCATGTGACTGTGGATCATCTCTGAGAAGGACAGTGGAGAGGCTACAGAAAGCCCCTACCTCCCATACCAACACCACAGCTGGGGGAATGTTCTGTATTCCTTGCACAATAGTGGAATTACTAAGGATTGTGAGTGGAATGAGCTTCAACTCAACAAAAATAGCATTTGTATTGGAGGTCTATAGATCCCTTGGGCAGGATAGGACCATGACAATTCCTTAGAAGACTATCCAATCTATGGGCCTCCAGTTGGATAGATCTCTTTTAATAAAGGTTCAAGCCAGGTACCAGATGACCTTGCCCACAATCATCCTACCTGGATCTAGACTTCCAAAATTGCTAATGGCTTTCCCACCGAGGTTCTGCCTGTTACATAAGAGCAAAGCATCTACTGCTGCCAGACATTCCAGTCCAGCTGTCGTATGAACAGGACAGACAGGTTTATCGCACACGTGGTAGAACTATTAAGCGCATTGTTTATTATCTTACAGAGGAGTTGTGTTTAATGAGAGACTTTGCCTGGCTATAAGCAATTAACTAAGGTGCAATTAAGGGATAGCTAGAACTGGAACCAACATTTTGTGCTACAGAAGAACAGCTTTGTGTCCACTGGGACCAGATCCATTACGACTTTAATTATTACATGTTCTGAGACTATTTTTACCTGGGGATTAATTTCTATACGCCCTGAAGTTGTGGTAGGATTTTTGGCATCACAAACTGGACCCTCTCTGTACCCTCCTCTGTCCTGACTCTCTTTTTCTTCACCTTGAACAGCGAATGTTTCATGTGATACTGATTCTGTAGAAGAGCCTGTGGTACCCTCTTCTCCTTCAGTATCAACATGGTGATAAATGTATTGTCTTTCTCTTTTTCTTATTTTTTTCTAAGGTGTAACATTGGGCAATGTGCAGAAAATTGACCAAGATTGACCAATCTCTTTTTTTTTTAATGTGGCTCTACCTGAACAATACATCTTCTCACTCTTTGTTATACATTTCTTATTGTCCACACTCTACAGTAACTCCACCTGAGCAATACATATCTTCTCATCTTCCCTCTACAGTAACTCCACCTGAACAATAACATGTTTTCTCATGTACACTCTATAGTTCCTCCACCTGAGCAATACATGTCTTCTCATCTACACTCTACAATAACTCCACCTGAGCAATACATGTCTTCTCATCTACACTCTACAGTAACTCCACCTGAGCAATACATGTCTTCTCATCTACACTCTACAGTAACCTGAACAATACATGTCTTCTCATCTACACTCTACAGTAACTCCACCTGAGCAATACATGTCTTCTCATCTACACTCTACAGTAACTCCACCTGAACAATACATGTCTTCTCATCTACACTCTACAGTAACTCCACCTGAGCAATACATGTCTTCTCATCTACACTCTACAGTAACTCCACCTGAGCAATACATATCTTCTCATCTACACTCTACAGTAACTCCACCTGAGCAATACATATCTTCTCATCTTCCCTCTACAGTAACTCCACCTGAGCAATAACATGTTTTCTCATGTACACTCTATAGTACCTCCACCTGAGCAATACATGTCTTCTCATCTACACTCTACAGTAACTCCACCTGAGCAATACATGTCTTCTCATCTACACTCTACAGTAACTCCACCTGAGCAATACATGTCTTCTCATCTACACTCTACAGTAACTCCACCTGAGCAATACATATCTTCTCATCTACACTCTACAGTAACTCTACCTCAGCAATACATGTCTTGTCATCTACACTCTACAGTAACTCCACCTGAGCAATACATATCTTCTCATCTACACTCTACAGTAACTCCACCTCAGCAATACATGTCTTGTCATCTACACTTTATAGAAGCAATATGTCTTCTAATCTACATGCATTATCCTCCTTTAGTTTGCTTGCATTATTGTTGAATGGTTGGAGTCAACATTATTTCTGTTTGTGCCATAGTTGTTTGAAGGCTATGGTAACTCCATACCTACAGTGACACTGTTTCTTTGCAGCACCTCATAATGTCAATGGGGATAAATCAGCAATGGGCACAAGTAGCAGTGATGAATATTCCCCATGTGCTTGTGCCCTAAAGCCGACACAGACCCCTGGGTAGATCTTGAATCTTTAGACAATGCAACAAATGTTACCCACAGGCCACCTCAGCCGTTCCCTGTCGTATTCTCATGTTACTCCCTTCTTTATTGTAGCATTTAGCCCGATACTTTGATTTGTTTGCTGACAAATTCCCTTGTGTTTCTAAATGTGAAATTGGATAGCTAAAAAAGAGACTAAGAGGCAGCAATGTAATTACACGGTACATCTGTAATGTATTAGCCCCAAAGCTGACAGAAGGACGGAAGGAATTGGGGAAAAGGGAGACAGAGAGAAGAGAAGGTGTTGGATCTGCCATATTGTTTTTTCTTAGACAGTATGAGAGCATAGCTACCCCGCTGGCTGCCCCACTGTCTGCCCCTCTGGCTGCCCCACTGGCTGCTTCACTGGCTGCCCCACTGGCTGCCCAATTGGCTGCTTCACTGGCTGCCCCACTGGCTGCCCCATTGGCTGCTTCACTGGCTGCCCCACTGGCTGCCCAATTGGCTGCTTCACTGGCTGCCCCACTGGCTGCCCCATTGGCTGCTTCACTGGCTGCCCCACTGGCTGCCCAATTGGCTGCTTCACTGGCTGCCCCACTGGCTGCCCCATTGGCTGCCCCTCTGGCTGCCCCACTGGCTGCCCCATTGGCTGCTCCTCTGGCTGACCCTCTGGCTGCCCCACTGGCTGCCCCATTGGTTGCTCCTCTGGCTGCCCCTCTGGCTGCCCCACTGGCTGCCCCATTGGCTGCTTCACTGGCTGCCCCATTGGCTGCTTCACTGGCTGCCCCACTGGCTGCCCCATTGGCTCCTCCTCTGGCTGCCCCTCTGGCTGCCCCATTGGCTGCCCCCACTGGCTGCCCCTCTGTCTGCCCCCACTGGCTGCCTCACTGGCTGCCCCACAGTGCACCTTCATTTTGACACATCCCACGTGCACACACTAAGTAGAACATACTGTACATTTAAGCCCTGTACAAGCAATAGTACATACCTTCTCCACCAACTATGTCTAAACCAGTTGGACCAGGTCTCTTGGCATACCGACAGTAACTCGCATTAACCAGACTATTTATCTGGCTGTTTGTTGTGAGACTATTTGTTTATCAGTCAAGCGAATACTCTGTGCCGTATCCGATAGACAGGCATCTCTCCTTATTGCAATAATTGTGTGCTCTCACCCTGAGAGGCCTATCGATTCCAGGAAATTGGTACATAATGTAAATAGTGGAATCTTGGGTGCAATTTCATGCCTCTTATGAAAGACTGCGCCCCATTTACAGGAATAATGACTGAACCAGGCTATTATTTGTTAAAGGGGTGGTTCACCTATAAGCTTTTAGTAAGTTATAGAATGCCCCATTCTATGCAATTTTTCAATTGGTCTTTATTATTTATTTGCTATAGTTTTTTAATTATTTGCCTTCTTCTTGCTGTTTTTAAATGGGGGTCACTGACCCCATCAGCCAGAAAACTATTGCTCTGTGAGGCTACAGTTTTATTGTTATTGTTACTTTTTGTAAATTTTCTACTTTTCAGCCCTTCTCCTATTCATATACCAGTCTCTCATCCAAACCACTCCCTGGTTGCTAAGGTAACTTGGACCCTAGCAACCAAATAACTGCTGAAATGCCAAATAGGAGAGCTCCAGAACTGAAAATGAAATAACTAATAAACTAAAAACAATAAAAAAAGACCAATTGCAAATTGTCTCAGAATATTACTCTCTGCATCATACTAACCCCTTTCAGAATAATTCATGGGGAGGATTCCTCCAGTAGGCTTCCTGTATGGTATTCACGGATAATTCTGTCATCCATGAGGCTAATATACTTAATTACATCAGCCTAAGAAATAATTAGCTATAAGCCAACACAATGAACTGGGTGTCATAATAATTACCTGGGTAAATACGCATTGCACTCAGCTAACAAAGATGTTGCATGAAGCGGCTGGGAGTTGTAGTTTATTATGACAACTGGGCATCTGATTCTGCGCTGTGTGTGATCTGCTTAGGGGAATAAGGATATGGATGGGTTTTAGTGCTCGGTACTGTTGCTGAGCAGCGCTGGGGACTAACGCTCCATTGAACAGAATGGTGCTCTGAGGAAATGAATTCAATGTGTTACTTGCAATTAGATTGTAGGCTCTGCAGGGCAGGGACCCCTCTTATCTCTCATACCCTTAGTCTCTGATGCATCTGCTAATTCTACTTTATTTACTCACCGTGTAACCAGCATTATCCACTAACAGATTTTCCTGCCTATTTTTCTGCAATGAAACCCCTCAAACTGCCCCCCCCAATAAATATCAGAAAGAATTGAAACCAAACCAAAAGTATGAGCCAATATCACTGGACTCCCAGATTGGTGTGAGCTCAGGCCAAACACCGGGGCAGAACTCCCCAAATTTCTGGTCATATACAGGCCGGAACTGCCCTACAGATTAGCCACCATTTACTGGGTCAGCAGCCAAACGGCACCCTCCTTCACTTACTGTATATCTTTCAGGGTTAAAAGTATCCCATTGAGTGAGGACCTCTGTCTTCAGTGTTTTTGTACAGGTATGGGATCCCTTATCCGGAAACCCATTATCCAGAAGGTTCCGAATTACAGAAAGGCCATCTCCCATAGACTCCATTATAAGCAAATAATTCTAATTTTAAAAATGATTTCCTTTTTCTCTGTAATAATAAAACAGTACCTGTACTTGATCCCAACTAAGATATAATTACCCCTTATTGGGGCAGAACAGCCCTATTGGGTTTATTTAATGGTTAAATGATTCCCTTTTCTCTGTAATAATAAAACAGTACCTGTACTTGATCCCAACTAAGATATAATTACCCCTTATTGGGGGCAGAACAGCCCTATTGGGTTTATTTAATGGTTAAATGATTCCCTTTTCTCTGTAATAATAAAACAGTACCTGTACTTGATCCCAACTAAGATATAATTACCCCTTATTGGGGGCAGAACAGCTCTATTGGGTTTATTTAATGGTTAAATGATTCCCTTTTCTCTGTAATAATAAAACAGTACCTGTACTTGATCCCAACTAAGATATAATTACCCCTTATTGGGGCAGAACAGCCCTATTGGGTTTATTCTATATTTAATTGATTTTTAGCAGACTTAAGTTATGGGAGAGCCAAATTATGGAAAGACCCCTTATCCGGAAAACCCTGGGTCCCAAGCATTCTGGATAATAGGTCCCATACCTGTACTAAGCTGTCTGCAGATCCCCATCTTGCATACCCCCGGTCTTGTAAGGAAAACAGTAGGGGTCATTTAGACCCAGACCCAAGTGCAACAGCACTAAGGCCCCCTAAAGCACACCTGGAGTCTGGCTTCTCTTATCCAGGCGCTCCCTAACTTGCACGTCTTGCACAAATGACAGGTAGAGAGTGGGAAGGGGGACCCCAAGTGCACCCCCATAAATACATTGGTGCCGGCAGTAGTCAGCGCTGTTTTCATGAGGGTAATGTAGGTCTCTGCACTCTACTTTGCAGTGCAACAAGACAAACGCAGGGCAAGGCACAAAGTGGGCAAAACCCTCCCTAGCCGCTACCAGTAATCTGGCGTTGGAGCTGGTGGGTCAGGGACCAAGCGCAATTCAATTTTCCCTGTGACATCACCGGAAGTGATATGATGTCACTTCTACCCAGGGTCAGACTGGGGGGTGTAGGGCTGCTGCCCCAAGGGCCCTGCACACCCCCTGAGGGACCCCTCACTGTGGCCCTCACAACGCCCTTGGAGCCCTCGCCACCCGCCCAACTCCCTCCCCAAGCTCACATACTTTATTCTTACTTTAGGGGCATCAGGAGAGGGGGATCTGCGGGCTGGGGGAGTGCCTACGTGGGTCAGGGGGGGATCTGCGGGCCGGGGGAGTGCCTACCTGGATCAGGGGGGGATCTGCGGGCCGGAGGGTGTGCCTACGTGGGTCAGGGGGGGATCTGCGGGCCAGTGGAGTGCCTATGTGGGTCATGGGGTGATCTGCGGCCCAGGGGAGTGCCTATGTGGGTCATGGGGGGATCTGCGGCCCAGGGGAGTGCCTACGTGGGTCAGGGGGGGATCTGCGGGCCAGTGGAGTGCCTATGTGGGTCATGGGGTGATCTGCGGCCCAGGGGAGTGCCTATGTGGGTCATGGGGGGATCTGCGGCCCAGGGGAGTGCCTATGTGGGTCATGGGGGATCTGCGGCCCAGGGGAGTGCCTATGTGGGTCATGGGGGGATCTGCGGCCCAGGGGAGTGCCTATGTGGGTCATGGGGGGATCTGCGGCCCAGGGGAGTGCCTACGTGGGTCGGGCTCGTGTGTTTAGCTGACTTGATCACGCAAACCTCTGATGTCATCATGCAACGTCATCATGTGATGATGTTTCGTGCCACGTTATGACATCAGTAGTTATTGCATCTGTCAGATGCAAGTTGGAGGGTTTCTGCCCAGTTTTCAGAATGCTGAAAATTCAGCAGAAGATTTTTACGCCGACAGCCCCTTGATAAACTAGTCTGCCTAGGTCAAATCTGTAAAGGTGGCAACCCTACCAGGGTGGCACCGGACCTAAATACGTCCCTGGCAGTAACTCATAGAAACCAATCAGCAGGTAGCATTAACTGGTCCCCTTTTTGAGACCAAGCATCTTATTGGTTGTTATGGGTTACTGCTCCTGGGCAAACTTTTATGTGCATATGGGGCACAGTTTTCAAAATAAAGTCTTCACTAAATCTAGAACATGATTTTTCCAGTCCCGTGTGAATCTGACACGTATGAAGTGGAACCCCAAGGCAATGAGCTCAGCAAATAAAAAGAGAACATTTTCTCTAAAAGCATAACCCGCATATCATCCAGTTGTGTCCTGATGCACCCGGTTTGGGCTATTTTGAGAGGGGAGGTATGTATGATTGGGTAGCGCTGCATGGTAAATTAGCAAGAATGACAGCTCCTGTCTATGCGCCTGCCGTACTGGTCTCATCTGGGTTTGGATTATCTGGGCTGGGTGACTGTCAACTATTTCCTAATAATGGTTTAGAGAATCCATGGGGCAGGGCGGGGGCAGTTTTACCTCTCACTGACCTGAATGTTATCTCTGGGGCATCACGTTATGTGCAGCGGTTTCGGTATATTCCATTCAGTCTCACAGTTGCTGAAGCAGTTTCCCCCATTTGGGCTGCACTTTTTGGCACTTGGGCACAGGTCTGCAGTTCTGATTGGTTGAGCGCTACATTGCATGTGAATAAATAGGGCTCATTTACATCCACAAGTGCAGTGAGCAGAGTGCAATTTTGAGCCCAATCGCCATTTTTTGTTTCCCACAATGCAGTGTTTTCCCCTGTGCCTGGTGCCTGATTCACCAAAAGTGCATTCATCACAAATCGGACACACAGAAGGGCGTCTGGCGTCATTTCCAGTGTTCAATGTGTCTGCGCCAATGGAATCAGGTGGCAGCAGGGGTCCCTCAGCCGGGAATGACATGGCAGGTACCAGGGCAGGGCACCTGGCTCTATTTAAAGACAATATTCCTGGTAGTGCCAGCTGAATAAAGACAGGGCACGCGTATATCCAATGTACATATTTACATACTGTATATAAATAGCGCTATGTACGTAGCCTCACTAATGATGCATCTAAATTAGGAGCAGTCGGACCTGCAATAAAACAAGGGTAGAAAAACCAGTCGGGCAGAAAACAAAGAGCCGGCGCTGAGCTCCTCTGCTTAATTACCCAGTGTTCGTTACCCGTGCCAGCCATAGCTGGGGTCTTGGCAGAGCAGAGAGAGGGCAGAAATAGGGTTCCAGCCAGGACAGTGGGCGGGTCCATAATGTCAGGGGTGGAGCAATGATGTTAATGGCTGAGGGGCATGAAGTCAGTGGGCTGCATTCAAGGGGAAATAGTCTGAGGGCAGATAGAAAGGGATCTGGGAGAGGGGATAGGGGGGACAGGGGGCAGATAGAAAGGGAGCTGGGAGAGGGGTAAGGGAGGGACAAGGGGGCAGATAGAAAGGGAGCTGGGAGAGGGGATAGGGAGGGACAGGGGGCAGATAGAAAGGGATCTGGGAGAGGGGATAGGGGGGACAGGGGGCAGATAGAAAGGGATCTGGGAGAGGGGATAGGGGGGACAGGGGCAGATAGAAAGGGATCTGGGAGAGGGGATAGGGGGACAGGGGGCAGATAGAAAGGGAGCTGGGAGAGGGGATGGGGGGGACAGGGGGCAGATAGAAAGGGAGCTGGGAGAGGGGATAGGGAGGGACAGGGGGCAGATAGAAAGGGAGAGGAGATAGGGAGGGACAGGGGGCAGATAGAAAGGGATCTAAGAGAGGGGATGGGGGGGACAGGGGGCAGATAGAGAGGGATCTGGGAGAGGGGATGGGGGGGACAGGGGGCAGATAGAAAGGGATCTGGGAGAGGGGATAGGGGGGACAGGGGGCAGATAGAAAGGGATCTGGGAGAGGGGATAGGGAGGGACAGGGGGCAGATAGAAAGGGATCTGGGATAGGGGGGACAGGGGGCAGATAGAAAGGGATCTGGGAGAGGGGATAGGGGGAGACGGGGGGCAGATAGAAAGGGATCTGGGAGAGGGGATAGGGGGGACAGGGGGCAGATAGAAAGGGATCTGGGAAAGGGGATAGGGGGGACAGGGGGCAGATAGAAAGGGATCTGGGAGAAGGGATAGGGGGACAGGGGGCAGATAGAAAGGGATCTGGGAGAGGGGATAGGGAGGGACAGGGGGCAGATAGAAAGGGATCTGGGAGAGGGGATAGGGGGGACAGGGGGCAGATAGAAAGGGATCTGGGAGAGGGGATAGGGAGGGACAGGGGGCAGATAGAAAGGGATCTGGGAGAGGGGATAGGGGATAGGGAGGGACAGGGGGCAGATAGAAAGGGATCTGGGAGAGGGGATAGGGGGAGACGGGGGGCAGATAGAAAGGGATCTGGGAGAGGGGATAGAGGGGGACGGGGGCAGATAGAAAGGGATCTGGGAGAGGGGATGGGGGGGACAGGGGGCAGATAGAAAGGGATCTGGGAGAGGGGATGGGGGGACTGGGGGCAGATAAGAGGCAGGCCAGGGGTGAATGCAACTACCTTTCTGGTAAATTTGTGATACTGGCCCCAGCCCTGGCTGGTATATTACCAGCTAGGCTAGTGAATTACCCGCCAGGTGGCAACCCAAGGCAGAAATGGCCAGGCTACCATAGAAGGGTTATTATAGGCCACGACTGCCTCCTGTTGTCTGAGAACCTGGGCTGTGGCTTGTGATTATAGGGCTTGGGCCATTTTCGTTTATGGGGACTTAGTAGCCTTAGAAAACTGAGATATGTGACCTGCACCCCTCCAGCTGTTTTTCTACTACAACTCCCAGCATCCCTTCACTAGACTGGATTAGTGCTTTAGGCACCAGAATTATTATATAACTCAAACAAGTGCAGAGAGAGGGCACTGGAACTACTTTGGGGGTGGAGGAGTTAAGGAAAGAAGAGAGGCTTGCCAAACGGGTTTTGGGCTACTCACAGTGCTTAGCGGCACCAATGCAGTTACCCACGGCAACCTATCAAGTATCTGATTGGCTTCTGTGATGCAGTTTAGCGCCCGTGTTACTAAATGAGCCCCCCGTGTGATTCTTTTGTATAATTACATGTATGATCCTGGGTAACAGGGTGCTATGGGATTCTACTGGAGGGAAGGAGATTCAAACAATGAAAGGAATACTTGGGATGTGATTTATAGGAAATCTGCTTGGAATTGATGTAGATCAGCCTTTTTGGCAAATACAGGGTCATTTATAAAGACAGGGCAAATTGCATCTTGGCAGTAACCCATGGCAACCAATCATGCCTTGCCTTGGTGCCTTAGTGCATTGCTTTCCTGGCTGGTCTTCACAGGCCTCCATTAGGGACTGATCCTTGGCCCAGGGCCCAGCAAGTAGGTGGCCAAATGGGGCAAAGATCCTCTTATTTGATGATCCTGCCAGATATACAAATCTCCCAATGTCTTTCCCCATTGAGATTTTCTCTTTTAAGCTTTGCCATGTCTGTCCCACCACTCCCACCCCGCCCACTGCATGTGACTTGGCTAACGAGTTAAATTCAGGCACGGGGTACCCAACATCTAATTGGCCTTTTCCTTTTTAATTACAATATTTTCTTTTATTCCTTTCTCTTTGAATGAAACGGGGACAGGAAGATCAGAAAGGGAGGAGGGATAAGGTTTAAATCTCAGACTTAGTGAGCCATGTCCGTTCTGGGCATATAGCATATAAGTAGCATATTGCTGCGATGTTAGATCCAAACAATTTGTGATCTGATCACTGGCCTAGGGCTCAAATAGTTGAATAAACGTTATTTCTCCCACCATTTGGATGGTCAAACAAGGCAAAAGAGAGATACCATAAAGATATGGCAGCATAGGTATTCCCCTGTACTAAGCACAATTCAGCAGGAACAGCCCCCTAAGTTTGCTCATAGCATGTACAGAGAGATACCATAAAACTATGGCAGCATAGGTATTCCCCTGTACTAAGCACAATTCAGCAGGAACAGCCCCCTAAGTTTGCTCATAGCATGTACAGAGAGATACCATAAAACTATGGCAGCATAGGGATTCCCCTGTACTAAGCACAATTCAGCAGGAACAGCCCCCTAAGTTTGCTCATAGCATGTACAGAGAGATACCATAAAACTATGGCACATAGGGATTCCCCTGTACTAACCACAATTCAGCAGGAACAGCCCCCTAAGTTTGCTCATATCCTGTACAGAGAGATACCATAAAACTATGGCACATAGGGATTCCCCTGTACTAAGCACAATTCAGCAGGAACAGCCCCCTAAGTTTGCTCATAGCCTGTACAGAGAGATACCATAAAACTATGGCACATAGGGATTCCCCTGTACTAAGCACAATTCAGCAGGAACAGCCCCCTAAGTTTGCTCATAGCCTGTACAGAGAGATACCATAAAACTATGGCAGCATAGGGATTCCCCTGTACTAAGCACAATTCAGCAGGAACAGCCCCCTAAGTTTGCTCATAGCCTGTACAGAGAGATACCATAAAACTATGGCACATAGGGATTCCCCTGTACTAAGCACAATTCAGCAGGAACAGCCCCCTAAGTTTGCTCATAGCCTGTACAGAGAGATACCATAAAACTATGGCAGCATAGGGATTCCCCTGTACTAAGCACAATTCAGCAGGAACAGCCCCCTAAGTTTGCTCATAGCCTGTACAGAGAGATACCATAAAACTATGGCAGCATAGGGATTCCCCTGTACTAAGCACAAATCTGAATGTACATTGGTCCCTTAAATCCCTGTGTGTCTGATCTCAAAGAAACTTTCAAAAACATAGCTAAGACTTTAAGGTTAAAATCTCATGAGTCGCATGGGCAGTGAAGCAGGGATTCACATGAAGCAAGAATTATGTTAGTGGATTATTAACCGCGAGGAAGCCGTGTCTTGCAGCAATACAGCGGCGCTATCTGTGGCCAGAGGGAATGCATTGTAGGTGTTTTTGCTTTATTAAAATAAATGGCCCATTTTTCGTGACATTAGGGGTCAGGGGCAGTTAGAGATTGCCCCAGGCTTGGTGTTTATGCTGCAGCAGAAGTGGAGGTATTTATTCTGAGTGGGGGGGGGGGGGGGCAGGGAAGGTTATAGTGGGAAAGAGAAGTGTCAGAAGTCAGCAGTATTATTTCTGATCTACTGGCCAATTAACCTTGGGCACATACAGAGTAAAATGAGCTGCGGGAGTTGCCATAAATGTTGAGATATTATTGGGTTTTACAGATTTGATCAACCAGATATTTAAGGCCAAACAGAGCTTGGAATAGACACTAATGCAGGGGATGGGTGGGGCAATCTGGCCTATCTTTCTATAAGCCAAGCCCAAACCGAGATACCTAAACCACTAGCCTCTCCTTCTGCCCCCGGAGCCACGAGAGGAGGGTTTGGATGGGTGGGAAATGCTGATAAACTCTCTTCCTAACATAGAACTAAATCTCTAGCTAATAAAGTTCAATGTACTCAGTTTCAGTGCAGACAACTTGCCCTATGGGCTACTATTTGATGCCCCTGCTATTGTGGTTGCTTGCCTCTGTGCCGGATTTGGTTACCCAAATGTTGCTGATCCGATTTTGCTTCAACCAAGGTAAAGACTGGATCATAAGGTGAGCCAATCAACAAAAACTATTGCTCTGTGCACTTACAAATCTATTAATATTGTTACTTTTTTATTACTTAACTATTCAACTCATCTCCTATTTATATTCCAGTCTTTCATTCAACCCCTGGCCTGGTTGCCCAGGTAAACAAGACCCTAGCAACCAGGTAACTACTGAAATTCAAGACTGGAGAGCTGCTGAACAAAAAATAAACTGAAAAACTAGAAAAGGGTTGAACTTGATGGACTCTGGTCTTTTTTCAACCCTAGGTAACTATGTAACAGACAGGACACATTTTAACCCATTCCTGCTGTACATAGGTACAAACCGCCTATTTTAGGAAAACCAATAAAGTAGAGCAAAAAATGTAGCCATTGGAGAGAAGTGTTCAATAGCTGGCTCCAAAGCCAAACATGGCGGCACAATGGCTCCGGCACCCTGGGCTTCACAGCATTCAAACAGTCTTGTGTGCCCTAATGCCAGTGCCACAGGTACATAGTCAGAAATGTGATGCCCCTCTGAATAGCAACCACAAAATACATGGCTGGCACACATATCGGCTGAAATACGCCGGCACAAAATTGAATGTCTTCCCTAGGCTGAAAGTTTCGGTCTTTAAAACTAATTTCTTCTGCTCCCTCAGGGGACGGATTACTTGGCATCAAATACCATGGAATGAAGTTGGTAAACACATGGCAGGCCAATAAATGTGGCTTCTAATTCATTTCGGATAAATAACTTGGCCCGTGCCAATCGCTACTGGGCACGAATCACTCAGAATGGAATGCAGGGATATAGATCATGTTTGGGAACATCACATAACAATGTGGGATTATATAATGCACCACACAGGGAGCAAGGGAATACCCTGAGTATATTTTGCTCTCTGCAGCCATTTTCTTAAATCTATATAAAAAATGTTGGTTTTTTAGCGTGGGCACCGCCATGTAAGCTAACCATTGGCACAACAATGGTACGGGTGGTCACTGCAACCAGGGCAGGACTCTGATCCTGTTCCATTATCTGCATCTTTACTGGAAATATTATTTTATTTATTGCTCTGGCTGTTCCCCCCTGTGTTGACTATTAATGTGGAATGCCCTTCCCAGTAATGGGGTAATGGCAGATTCTGTTAATGCCTATAAGAGGGGCCTGGATGAGTTTTTGAACAAGCAGAATACCCAAGGCTATTGTGATACTAATATCTACAGTTAGTATTAGTGGTTGTATATATAGTTTATGTATGTGAGTGTATAGATATAGTAAGTATAGGCTGCTGGGTTTACTTGGAAGGGTTGAACTTGATGGACTCTGGTCTTTTTTCAACCCTATGTAACTATGTAACTATGTAATGTATTATCCAGTAGTGCAACATCATGGTTTCAAGGGGTAAATGCCAGAGATGTCGACCCCGGTAATTCACAAACTGGGGGACTGGTGCCATAGTTGTTTGCCCGTGATGCCTAAGGAAGTGGAAAACCTGGGGCAATTAGGTATGGTGATGGGAGACCTGGGGTCCAGAGCTGGGTAAGTCCCAGGTAAACTGGGGAAGCTGATATTGCAGGGGTTGGACGATTGTCAGTTGCTGAATTACCACATCAATCTCAAAGAGTCCTGCTTGGTTTTCCAAATTGGGGAAACCAGACAGATGGCAACCCAATGACTGGCAACCCCGGTGGGCCACGGACACCCCAGTCCGACACTGGGCAGAAGGTGCAAAGGCAGCTGGAAAGGACAGGGGTATCTTACACCCATCTTGCACTGGCGTGGGGTACATAGTGCAGTAATGCCCCCGGGGGTAATGAGTGCTAAGGGCCATGGTGTTGCGGCACTTACTGCTCTAGCACTTGGCTCTAGCACATTAGTACATTATTCATACGTTGAATATCTGACATATTGGCTCATTTCCCAAAATGATAGTCTGAGCCGTAAGGGCCGGTGACACTCGTTTGTCCGGATTTCTCTGAAACGTGCCGCCATTGCTCTGAGGGTTAAATCTGATGTGGATATAACTGGTTCAGGCAGGAGCGACCGGAGAATGCGTTGTTTTCACTGCAAATCAAACAATTTCATTCCAACCATGCGAAAACACGTCATGTAAACTATACATTGTATAAACCTTAAGCCCCGCCTCTTGTCTGTAGCGCAGCCATTGTGCCGCCATGTTTGGCTTTGGAGCCAGCTATTGGTCACTTCTCTCCAATTGCTACATTTTTTTCCTCTACTTTTTTATTGGTTTTCCTAAAATAGGTGGTTTGTACCTATGTACAGCAGGAATGGGTTAAAATGTGTCCTGTCTGTTACATAGTTACATAGGTTTAAAAAAAACCCATCAAGTTCCACCCTTTTCTAGTTTACTTTTTGTTCAGCAGCTCTCCAGTCTGGAATTTCAGTAGTTACCTGGTTGCTAGGGTCTTGTTTACCTGAACAACCAGGCCATGGGTCAAATAAAAGCCTGGAATATGAATAGGAGACCAGTTGAATAGTTACATAATAAAAAGTAACAATATTAATACGTTTGTAAGCGCACAGAGCAATAGTTTTTGGCTGTCGGGGTCAGTGACCCCCATTTGAAAGCTGGAAAAATGTAGAAGTGGAAAGCAAGCTGTAAAAAAATTAATAATGAAGACCAATTGCAAAGTTGGTAGGAATAGGGCATTCTATGACATACTATAAGTTAATGTAAAGGTGAACCACCCCTTTAATTAAAAATGAACTAACTTATATGCGCTTTTCCTTTAAGGTCTTGTCAGTTTGTTCCACCAGTTTGTTCTAGTCCAGCCCACTGCTTGAGTCACAGACTCCCTGCCCCTCCCCCTGTAAGCTTCCATCTGAGTGTTCTAGACCCACCCACTGCTTGAGTCACAGACTCCCTGCCCCTCCCCCTGTAAGCTTCCATGAGAGTGTTCTAGTCCAGCCCCCTGCTTTAGTTTCAGACTCCCTGCCCCTCCCCCTGTAAGCTTCCATCTGAGTGTTCTAGTCCAGCCCACTGCTTGGATTACAAGCTTCCTGCCCCTCCCCCTGTAAGCTTCCATCAGAGTGTTCTAGTCCAGCCCACTGCTTGAGTTAGACACTCCCAGCCCCTCCCCCTGTAAGCTTCCATAAGAGTGTTCTAGTCCAGCCCACTGCTTGAGTTACAGACTCCCTGCCCCTCCCCCTGTAACCGCCCATCAGAGTGTTCTAGTCCCACCCACTGCTTGAGTTAGACACTCCCTGCCCCTCCCCCTGTAAGCTTCCATCAGAGTGTTCTAGTTCAGCCCACTGCTTGAGTTAGACACTCCCAGCCCCTCCCCCTGTAAGCGCCCATCAGAGTGTTCTAGTCCCACCCACTGCTTGAGTTAGACACTCCCTGCCCCTCCCCCTGTAAGCTTCCATCAGAGTGTTCTAGTTCAGCCCATTACTTTAGTTACAGACACATTACCCCACACCCTATAAGGTTCCATCAGAGTGTTCTAGTCCCACCCACTGCTTGAGTTAGACACTCCCTGCCCCTCCCCCTGTAAGCTTCCATCAGAGTGTTCTAGTCCAGCCCCCTGCTTTAGTTTCAGACTCCCTGCCCCTCCCCCTGTAAGCTTCCATCTGAGTGTTCTAGTCCAGCCCACTGCTTGGATTACAAGCTTCCTGCCCCTCCCCCTGTAAGCTTCCATCAGAGTGTTCTAGTCCAGCCCACTGCTTGAGTTAGACACTCCCAGCCCCTCCCCCTGTAAGCTTCCATAAGAGTGTTCTAGTCCAGCCCACTGCTTGAGTTACAGACTCCCTGCCCCTCCCCCTGTAACCGCCCATCAGAGTGTTCTAGTCCCACCCACTGCTTGAGTTAGACACTCCCTGCCCCTCCCCCTGTAAGCTTCCATCAGAGTGTTCTAGTTCAGCCCACTGCTTGAGTTAGACACTCCCAGCCCCTCCCCCTGTAAGCGCCCATCAGAGTGTTCTAGTCCCACCCACTGCTTGAGTTAGACACTCCCTGCCCCTCCCCCTGTAAGCTTCCATCAGAGTGTTCTAGTTCAGCCCATTACTTTAGTTACAGACACATTACCCCACACCCTATAAGGTTCCATCAGAGTGTTCTAGTCCCACCCACTGCTTGAGTTAGACACTCCCTGCCCCTCCCCCTGTAAGCTTCCATCAGAGTGTTCTAGTTCAGCCCACTGCTTGAGTTAGACACTCCCAGCCCCTCCCCCTGTAAGCTTCCATCAGAGTGTTCTAGTGCAGCCCATTACTTTAGTTACAGACACATTACCCCACACCCTATAAGGTTCCATCAGAGTGTTCTAGTCCCACCCACTGCTTGAGTTAGACACTCCCAGCCCCTCCCCCTGTAAGCTTCCATCAGAGTGTTCTAGTCCCACCCACTGTTTGTGTCACAGATTCTCCCCCCTACACAGCAAATACCCAGGTTGCAGGGTTGAGTTATTTAGAAAGCAAAGGGATTTCAGGCCACAGACCCATTTCCCGGCTGAGAAAGAGCTACAATCACATGACAACCAGAATTAATGTGAACCTTCTCACTAAAACAAAAGGGTCCCTTTAATAATTAATCAAAGGAATGGAAGTGCAGCTAAATGGCTTCAGACTTGGAATTCTCCGGCTTTAGAAGTTTCATTTGCTCCTAATTTTAACCATTTAGCCTAAATGGGGGGGGGGGGCAGTAAATGCATTATAAGTCGGCAATTAGGGGGGTGGTAATGGCACGAGGGGAGACGGCGGAGAAAGAGAATAAATGCACTAATATCAGTGGAAAGGAAGCCATGTAAGTGCCAGAGTGCTGGAAGGGCCAGGGGCCACTATATAAATAAGCCCACGTGGATGTGCGTGGCCCCTCATTGTGTGAGCGGTGGGGCCCGGGGGGATACGGCACAGAGGCAGAGGAGCACTGAAGGAAATGTCATACTGAATATTCTCTTTGTCTGCCCCATATTCTCTCAGCTGCTTCCTCCCGATAACATTTCACTTCAGCTGCGCTTTTCTGGGCGCCCAAAGGAAGTGAAAGGGAGGAGCCCGCCGGCTTTGGGGCTTTTTAACTTTTCTGCAGTGAGTAGAACAAAACAATTCACTGGCTTATAAACCTCTGACATATAAACACATTATTACAGGCCACATCAGCCTAAACAATGCTCTCTTGCAGTTTACATTTAAACTAGGGCGCCCCCTGCTGCTCAGTCAGATCCGCAACCAGAAAGCCAGAAGCTTAAGTTACTGAAGCAAGAAGCACCTTTTGATGATTTTCTGCTCAGTTTTCTCACTAATGTTACACTGAGCAATAAATAGGAGCAGAGAAGCATCAGGAGAGGCCTCTTGCATCAGCATCTGTAGTTTAATGCCGGAGCTGGGGGGTAGCAGTGTTCTTATTTCCTATTGGTTCTTGCAGACCCTGTGGTCCCTGGGGGGGCCAAAGTGGGGGGCTTGTGGTGATCCACCCTAAACAGCACGGTGGCAAGTCCAATCCCATAGGTTAGAATGCCAGTATAATATGTATTTATGTTTTAGAGATGATTTGTAGCTTTGCCGTCAGATCTGTCACCAGATATTTACTGGCCCCGGCACCAAGGTGTCCGTGTCACATTATCCTGGGGACAAGGAGAGAAATGCACTGCTGCCTTCTGGGTAATGAGGTGCTGAACTGCTGGGGGAATGCTGAGTATAAATATCCGGGGATTGCCTGACATACTGAGCTACATACACTCCCCAAGGTTCCGGCTAGTGAACCTATTTGTGTGCTCAGCTATGCAGCACTGCCTGTCAGGTCGGCTTGATGCCTTCGAGTGGGTCAGGTGCTGCCGAGTGCAAACAGTCTCGACAAATGAGCTGCCCCAGTTTCCTGTTTCTAGCTTATACAGAGATATACAGTTCAGCTTATACAGAGATATACAGTTCAGCTTATATAGAGATATACAGTTCAGCTTATATAGAGATATACAGTTCAGCTTATACAGAGATATACAGTTCAGCTTATATAGAGATATACAGTTCAGCTTATACAGAGATATACAGTTCAGCTTATATAGAGATATACAGTTCAGCTTATACAGAGATATACAGTTCAGCTTATATAGAGATATACAGTTCAGCTTATACAGAGATATACAGTTCACCTTATAGAGAGATATACAGTTCAGCTTATACAGAGATATACAGTTCAGCTTTTATAGAGATAAATAGTTCAGCTTATAGAGAGATATACAGTTCAGCTTATACAGAGATTTACAGTTCACCTTATAGAGAGATATACAGTTCAGCTTATACAGAGACATACAGTTCAGCTTATATAGAGATATACAGTTCAGCTTATATAGAGATATACAGTTCAGCTTATACAGAGATATACAGTTCAGCTTATATAGAGATATACAGTTCAGCTTATACAGAGATATATAGTTCAGCTTATACAGAGATATACAGTTCAGCTTATATAGAGATATACAGTTCAGCTTATACAGAGATATACAGTTCAGCTTATATAGAGATATACAGTTCAGCTTATACAGAGATATACAGTTCACCTTATAGAGAGATATACAGTTCAGCTTATACAGAGATATACAGTTCAGCTTTTATAGAGATAAATAGTTCAGCTTATAGAGAGATATACAGTTCAGCTTATACAGAGATTTACAGTTCACCTTATAGAGAGATATACAGTTCAGCTTATACAGAGACATACAGTTCAGCTTATATAGAGATATACAGTTCAGCTTATATAGAGATATACAGTTCACCTTATAGAGAGATATACAGTTCAGCTTATACAGAGACATACAGTTCAGCTTATATAGAGATATACAGTTCAGCTTATATAGAGATATACAGTTCAGCTTATACAGAGATATATATATATATATAGTTCAGCTTATACAGAGATATACAGTTCAGCTTATACAGAGATTTACAGTTCACCTTATAGAGAGATATACAGTTCAGCTTATACAGAGACATACAGTTCAGCTTATATAGAGATAAATAGTTCAGCTTATCCCCTTCATTGCAATGCGATCATTTGCATTAGTATGATATTAGTATGACCCCCCCAAACGAGATCAACTGAAATTGCACTGATATCTATTCTATGTGCAGCTTAGTGCTTATTGGCTTATACAGGGGGCCAATGGCTAGCAGCGCCGGGACTGAGGCACAGGGCGCCCAAGGCAAGGTTTTTCCAAATGATATCTAGTTGGGGGTTAAGCCTGAAATCTGTAGGGCTGGGCCAATAACAGCCCAAGAACTTCTCCTCTGGTAACTCTCATAGACTTCAGTATTGTAGGGTCTAATATCCTGTACTCTACACAGATGGGGGCACACATGCCAGAGAAAATGGCTGCAATTCTGTGTTGTCCTACAAGGCAGGGACCCCCAGATAAAGACTCATTAACCAGAACAATGTGCTTTATCCTGACGCAGCAAAGCCGAAGAGAGGGACTCTGGGTAGAACAAACAAACAAACAAACAATATGCAAATGAATCTTAATTGCAACGAAGGAAGAAACCCGAGGAAGATGGAAGTCACTGTGAGTAAATGGCCAAGTCGCTAATGCAGCTGGTAATGAGGCAACAAGCGGAACAGCCCGGAACAGTACGGAACATGGAGATCCAGACTGCGTGGGGAATAGACAGCAAATTAACGTTTTTAATTGAATCGCTGAATCTAAATGTAAATGTTTGAAAGATTTCCATCAGCTGCAATAGTCACGCGTAATAAGTACATCGACCAATCAGAAATGATCTCATGTTTTACCTGTTCTCTGATATCATAGGGCGCATATACCCCAGTGCCAGTTGTACCTGTAATGGTGCATCTGTAGCCACTGCAGCCTGCAGCAATCAGAGTAGCCCTTACTGTCTGACTAGTAATGGGCGAAATGTTTCGCCAGGCATGGATTTGCGGCGAATTTCCGTGTTTTGTCATTGGCGGATTGTTTCGTGAAACGGATGAAAAAATTTGCAGCAGAAAAATTTGCTGTGTGTCCAAAAATTGTTGCGGGCATCAAAATAATAGCTGCGGGTGACGAAATAATAGCCGCGGGTGACGAAATAATAGCCGCGGGTGACAAAATAATAGCTGCAGGTGACAAAATAATAGCTGCGGGCGACAAAATAATAGCTGCGGGTGATGAAATAATAGTCGCGGTTGACGAAATAATAGCCGCACGACAAAATAATAGCTGCAGGTGACAAAATAATAGCTGCGGGCGACAAAATAATAGCCGCGGGTGACGAAATAATAGCCGCGGGTGACGAAATAATAGCCGCGCGTGACGAAATAATAGCCGCGCGACAAAATAATAGCCGCAGGTAACAAAATAATAGCCGCGGGTGACAAAATAATAGCTGCAGGTGACGAAATAATAGCCGCGGGTGACGAAATAATAGCCACGGGTGACGAAATAATAGCCGTGCGACAAAATAATAGCCGCGTGACGACAGAATAGCCACGGGCGATGAAATAATAGCCGCGTGACGACAGAATAGCTACGGGCAATGAAATAATAGCCGTGTGACAACAGAATAGCCGCGGGCGACAAAAGAATAGCCACGGGCGACAAAAGAATAGCCGCGGGTGACATAATAAAAGCCACGCAACGAAATAATAGCCACGGGTGGCAATTTTTTATTGACGCGCGACATTTCAGCCGTTTCGTGAATTTTTTGCTGTTTCGCGAATCTTTTGAAAGATTCGCAAATTTTTCGAAGAAGCGAAACGGGGCAGATTCGCTCATCACTATGTCTGACCTGTCTCTGTGCCATCTGGCTGTGTGCCGCCCTGCAGGGTGTGAGCCATTCTGATAGGGCAAAGCGTTGCCTTATGGATATACCACATTGGGCCCCCACACACTAGAAGATACCTTTTTGCCTGGACAGGGGCTGTATTATTGTTGCACTGTACAACTGACTATAGAAGTAATACATACACAATAATGTGGGGTATTTAGTTCCCCTTTAATCAGCTGGTTGAACCCTAAAACAGGGCTTTCCGTGACCCCTATATAAACACAACTGCATTAAGTCCCTTCCCCAGAGCAGAGTTGTGGGTTCATGTCAAGCTCACAGCCATTTGCTGACTTGCCGGCTTTTATTTTTTTTGCCTTTGCCATAGCAACCGTCAGCAGAAAAACCTGCATTTTATTATTATTATTCCAGCTGAATCCTGGCACATACTGGGG
Source organism: Xenopus tropicalis (assembly GCF_000004195.4). Taxonomy (NCBI): domain Eukaryota; kingdom Metazoa; phylum Chordata; class Amphibia; order Anura; family Pipidae; genus Xenopus; species Xenopus tropicalis. The sequence continues at coordinate 13,901,726 of NC_030677.2, read as the reverse complement.
CGCAGGGGCTCATTCTACCAATGGCGGGAGAGTAGAATAAGTAGGAGTGCTGTGGGCTCGGGGCAGGAATGCTGTAGGAAATAGTAAATTCATGGGGATTCAGGGAGGTTCAACCTGTGGCCCTCCAGTTGTTGTTGTTATACTACAACTCCCAGCACCCCTTACATGACTTCTGCATTGTCTTTTGCTTGATACACAAGTTACTTACGTTTCTATACAGTTTTTGCATAACTTTTTATATGTAGCTTTTGTAATTTGTGTGACTTTCCCTATGTGACCGGGCCCCTTACAGAAGAAGGTTACACGGGGCCGGCACAGCTGTACCCCCTCTCCCCCCCTGATGGGGGCACTGCTTTGGGTTGTGGCACATGGGGCATTTTGTCATCTGCTGCCATCTGGTGCCATGTTCTGTGGCAGTGCTGTCCAACTGTGGTACTGAGGGCTGGAATTTTTCTGGCCTATGGGGTGGAGGGCTGATGATGGAAACCAGTTTTAACCACTCCCTTTTTAAATCACACCCACCTTAAACCACACCCATGTCATTACAAGATCCTTTAACATCATATCACCTCATATGTGAAAAACGTGGATAGCACAGTCACCCCTAGTACATAAATAAACCCCTTATACTCTCAGAACAGACCTCTGCCAGGTTCACCTCCCACAGGCAGCATAGGGCAGGCAGAGTATGGCACACACAGGCAGCATAGGGCAGGCAGAGTATGGCACACACAGGCAGCATAGGGAAGGCAGAGTATGGCACACACAGGCAGCATAGGGCAGGCAGAGTATGGCACACACAGGCAGCATAGGGAAGGCAGAGTATGGCACACACAGGCAGCATAGGGCAGGCAGAGTATGGCACACACAGGCAGCATAGGGCAGGCAGAGTATGGCACACACAGGCAGCATAGGGCAGGCAGAGTATGGCACACACAGGCAGCATAGGGAAGGCAGAGTATGGCACACACAGGCAGCATAGGGCAGGCAGAGTATGGCACACACAGGCAGCATAGGGCAGGCAGAGTATGGCACACACAGGCAGCATAGGGCAGGCAGAGTATGGCACACACAGGCAGCATAGGGCAGGCAGAGTATAGCACACACAGGCAGCATAGGGCAGACAGAGTATGGCACACACAGGCAGCATAGGGCAGGCAGAGTATGGCACACACAGGCAGCATAGGGCAGGCAGAGTTTGGCACACACAGGCAGCATAGGGCAGGAAGAGTATGGCACATAAAGGCAGCGTAGGGCAGGCAGAGTATGGCAAACACAGGCAGCATAGGGCAGGCAGAGTATGGGGCACACAAGCAGCATAGATCAGGCAGAATATGGCACACACGGCCCTCAGGCCATCAATTGGACAGCACTGTTCTATGGGATTTAGACCTGATGCAAATTTTGCACCTTTCATTCCACAAAACAAATGAGAATGTGCTATTTTGTGCCTTGGATACAGCTTTAGGCATAACCACTGTATCCGCCATCACCACCCGGGCTATTACTGATTTATATTCGGACCAGATCCCAACAGGCTGAGTACTGACAGCGGCCGGGGAGCGCAGTGACATTATTATCTGCTGCCAATGAGTTCTGTAAATGAAACAGGAAGCGATCTTCATAATGAAGAGTTTCTAGTTAATAAACGGAGCTAATTGGCGGCAGATAATCAGATGCCCAGTGTGCGGCTCATTACTTCCAGATTATTGGGCTTCGTTCCACGCCGCTGCCCTTTATGGGGATCTGAGAGCGACCAGATTGATGTCCGTGTCATTCCCAATGTTAGAAGTACAAACAAAGTGCTGCGTCATTTTCCTGTATTACGTTCCTGCCCGGGGTAACGAGGCCGGGCTAATCGCCTCTCTAAGGCACGCACTATATTTCATTTCCTTTGGGCGGCCATATTATCATAACTAATAGCCATAACGTGGCATGTCAGAGGGCAATAAAACAAGTGGAATAAAGCTGGGAGTAATCCTTCATGTGCCATCCGTAATTAGCGACCCAGGCCCTAACGACCTTCACTTTAATGAATATTAAGGCACAGGTATCCATATCGTTTGCTAATTATTATATTTATTTAGCACTTTAAAGAGACGGAAGCCTTATATCCAGCTGCAGCCTCTCTCCCTGTACAAACCGTGTGTTGGGCGCCCAAGCTAATCAGCCTTGCATTATGCACCTATTAAGGGGTGATTATGCCCAACGTATCCCTTTAATTAAGGTCACCTACATTGATTTTGTGCTGATGTTTCTGAATTAACACAGAGGCTTTTCAGTGCCCAATAATGAGTAGAACCCATGGAGTAAATGCTCTGGTCAAAACCAAAAGGTGCAAAAAGTCTTCAGGCCTGCCTTTTTCCAAAGACAAGGGCAGACCCCTTAATCCCCAACCTCCCTGGCCAAAAGCCCCACAGAAGTTGAGGGCCTTCAGATGCCCTTTGCCACAAGGGTGGTCCTTTCATCCAATTCCCTACAGCCCCATGGTTTTTGGGGAAATTACCTCCAAAAGGGTTGCAAGTCTTTGCACCAACAAGGGGGAGAAGGAGCCCAGTAGCCACACATTTTTCCTTTAGATCAGTGCGGACCATGTAAAATTGCAATCAAATATAAAGTGCAGGGTGACACACAGGAGTGATCTCATTGGCATGCCTGAGGTTAATGCAAGTCTGTTATTTTGCTGCAGTTGTCTTAATGGCATGTCTGGGGTTAATGTGATCATCTGAATCAATTTTCTGCATTAATCTTACTGAAATTGTGCCTGTTGTGCCTTTTCTCGCGCTGTTGCCACTGCTCTGAATCCATTTACAGGGATCTCATTGGCATGCCTAGGGTTAATGCAGAGCTTTGAATCCATTTTCTATTTTAATGGCATGTCTTTGGGTAAATGCAATGATCTGAATCCATGTTTGCAGCAGCCTTACAGGCATGTCTTGAGTTAATGCAATGATCTGAATCCATTTTCTGCAGTGATCTTTCCGGCATGTCTGGGGAAAATGTAATGCTCTGAATCAGTTTTTGCAGTGATCTTACTGGCATGTCTGGGTTCTACAGTGTTCGCTAGTGCGCAAAAGGCTCAATTCAGAGGGAACTCAGAATATAACCAACTGTTTCCATGAATCATTATTTCCAGATAAATTAATGAGCTGTGAGATAACTAATGTCAGTTCATTTATCAGTCATAAAAACAGAAAAATGAGTTTTGTACCAGAACAATAATCTGTGAGTGTCCTATAATATATACAGTACATAATGTACTGGGCCCATAGGAGACACTAACTGCTCATGATGTAGATAACAGAGGGGGGTAGGAATATCTATTGAAGTGGTGACTGCAGGAGGATCTGTTGCGCCGCCCATCTGGATGATGCAGGTATTGCAGATGTGCTTTGGATCCTGTAGGCTCAGCGACTTTGTTATCTACACTGAGAGCTAAGAAAACATTTGTAGGAAAATGTAGGGCTGTGATGTTTTCCCAACAACATGTTTGCTCTGAGCTCCAGGAATAACTCCTCCAGTTCCCTTGAACGTCAGGCCAGGTACCTGGATAACAACCCATATCAGCTGCTCACAGGTTCCGCCACATGGACTGTTCCCAGGTAAAGCCTTTATGGAGCAAAACAGGGCAAGATACGGTTTCTGTAGTGAGTGGGATCTCGGTTGCACCCCCAAGCTCACTGCTAAGGAGTCACTGTATGTACCCTGTGTCGTGTAATTGGTTGCTGGGAGCAGTGGCCCCCGGGGCCGGACAGCCAGAAAGCAAACTGATTGTGAGGATTTGCTCGTTTCCTTGTTGTCTATCAGTGAGTGATTCGGTGCCAGGGCCGTAGCCTGTAGGGCCCACGTGGGAGGAGGTTGGCACGGTACTTGGGCACCAAGGTCTGCCCAGATAATGGCCGGACAATAACTGCCGACTGATAAACCCAAACAATCTGTTACTTATCGACCGTCGGAGATTTCCCGTGGGCGTTTGGCTAATGTCAGCCTGACAAGTTTATTGAAGGATGCACATTCTAATAAAGCGTAATTAATTGGTGTTTGTGTTACAGAGCAGCACGATACTGCCCTGAGCTAAACTCTAGGCACCTTTGTTTCACTAAACTTAAAGCAATACTGACACGGGAAAACATGTTTGTTACAAAACCCATCAGTTAATAGAGCTTCTCCTGCAGAATCCTGCATTGTAATCTGTTTTCCCATGGGGCTAGCCATATTCTTCATTTCCCAGGGTGCCACAGCCATGTGACCTGTGCACTGATATACTTCACTCACACTTTACTGCTGCGCTGCAAGTTGGAGTGATATCCCCCCCCTCCCCTCACCCCCAGCAGCCAATCAGCAGAACAATGGGAAGGGAGCAAGATAGCAGCTCCCAGTAGGTATCAGAATAGCACTCAATAGTAAGAAATCCAAGTCCAGCTTGGGACTCCTCCAGTTACATGGGAGTAGGAGAAACAATAGGTTAGCTGAAAGCAGTTCTAATGTATAGCGCTGGCTGAAAGCTCAGACTCAGTCACACTTTACTGCTGTGCTGCAAGTTGGAGTGATATCCCCCCCCTCACCCCCAGCAGCCGATCAGCAGAACAATGGGAAGGGAGCAAGATAGCAGCTCCCAATAGGTATCAGAATAGCACTCAATAGTAAGAAATCCAAGTCCGGCTTGGGACTCCTCCAGTTACATGGGAGTAGGAGAAACAATAGGTTAGCTGAAAGCAGTTCTAATGTGTAGCGCTGGCTGAAAGCTCAGACTCAGGCACAAGGCACTGAGATGGCGCCTACACACCAATATTACAGCTACAAATACATTTGTTGGTTCAAGAATAAAAGGGTAAATGGCAGAGGGAATTATTTGTTGTGTAACAGTGTCATTTAGAAATAGAAAGTACCCCATAAAAATCAAATTACATGGCATGCAATGAGGCCGGGACAAGAGCTCCTCTGCACTCATTATCACTATATATATATATAAGGAATTAAGACATTTTGTTCACTGAGCGACAAAAAATGCCCTTTTTGGTAGCTTACTGCACAAAATGCCATAATGTCCTATATATGTATATATATATATATAGTGATAATGGGTGAGGGCAGAGGGGCTCTTGCCTTTGTCAGCTGACTGGAGCAGGGCCAGATATTTCCCTCGGGGATGTCGGTAGCTATGAATTCATTCCTATACAAATGAAAGGTATGTAGTAGGAATGAAAACCGGGCCTAATAACAAATATAACGTCTCCCTTGGCCATTGTGTTAGGGCGGGCGACCCAAGTGTTTTTTCCATTTCTGTGTGTGGCTGCTGCTGTGTGTAGGGAGCGTCTGTCAACGACTTCCCTTTAGACTGAAAGTGCCAGTAAAAGGAAAGGTAGGGAATTATTAGCCTAAAGGGAAAGTGTCATTTAATTATGTTGCCTTGTCTGCCCAGCTAATGAGAATAACCAGTACCTGCCTGCCCTCTGAATACAACCCCCGGCACCCTTGGACTCGTGATTGGATGTTGGGAGTTTTAGTTTAACTAAGAAAGTGTATCAAGCAACTAGTAGTAAGTTAGGATTTCAGATATTTTGATTGGTTAAGAGGTACCTGGGGTTTCACCCCGATCCCTATGTCAGTAATCAGCATGGGTAGAGGAGGGAGGAGAGCAATTTTGTTGCTATAGCCTCTTCCACCAGCAAACGCTGCTATCTCGCTCCCCTTTTGCTACACTCAGTAGGCCATTCCAAGTCAGGCGAGTCAGTTGTAACTTCATTGGATCACATTGTACAAGCTCACATCCAACTGTAATGCAAGTCAGTGTGGGAGGCACGCCTACTTATTAGTCACATGGTACAGATACCCTCTGCTTGGTAAATACTGCACAGCACAATCATGGCTGACCCATTCTAACCCAGCTGATAGATCCGATTGGAAAGGACTAAAGGTGCCCATAAACGGGCAGATTAGAGCTGCCAATTCGACAGTTTATCTGCCCATGTATAGGCACCCCCAAAGGGCCTACCTAACCAATATCTGGTTCAATCTATCATGGCCAGGCAGGTTTGGTTCTCCCATGGTGCCTATGCTCGCCGTTGTAATTCAATTGTTTGGCCCAATGTTATTAACTCATATCCAGGAGTTCAGCCAATGCTGCTTCCAATAGCAATTACATTTACAAATTTTCAATAAATTCACATAAATTCACAATTTGCTTAGAATTAAATTTTCTTTAATTAGGCAAAAAATTATTTTTGGGGTTGACATGTCCTTGAATCCCCCGAGCACTCATTCTTTTAACCACCCCCTCTATAGCTCCGTTACTTACACACCCCCCCCACTCACTCATTCATTTCCCTATTCCATCACTTACTTTCATTTATTGACTTCTCTCCTAACTGCCCCCACTCATTCATACACTCACTCACTAGTATATTTACCCTTCCACTCAAACACACACATATAAAGCTGCTCACTCACTCACCCAAACACTCACTCACTCACCCAAACACTCACTCACTCACCCATATACTCAATGCTGTACCTCTCCATGCCATTCACTTATGTTTTCATTTGCACATTCATTTACTCACTCACCCATCCATAGTGACCATTCATTATATCAGCATCTCCATTACATGACCCAGTCGGCATTTAGCTCTTCACTGTCACCAAGGGGCCAATTGTCACCAAGAGGCAGCTGAGACAAGAGAGGGGCCCTTGGGTAGGTAGGTGCACCCCACTTCAGCAGGTTGGAGAGATCACCCTGATCCTTTATTGCTGCTTGTATCACTAATCAACTACTTAATGAAGAACTAACACATTAAAGGTATTTATACTATTAGTATTTTTAACCATAACTCTTCCCAGGTTCACCATCAGTCATGGGCCCCATTATACTAAGTTAGCAGAACACTCCCCCCAGGGGCCCCCAATTATAAACCCGCTGGTAACATGGTCCCCTGGGTGGAGTAACATGACAATAAGTAGAAAGGGTCCCCAATGAAAAGTCCCACTCACGGTCACAACTCTAAGCTGCCCCATTATGCTGAAACCCCACACTAATCCACTCAAACCCTGCCCACTTCCCCACAAGCCCTACCCATTTCCCCACAAGACATGCCCACTTCCCCACAAGCCCTGCCCACTTCCCCACAAGCCCTGCCCATTTCCCCACAAGCCCTACCCATTTCCCCACAAGCCATGCCCACTTCCCCACAAGCCCTACCCACTTCCCACAAGCCCTGCCCACTTCCCCACAAGCCCTACCCACTTCCCCACAAGCCCTGCCCACTTCCCCACAAGCCCTACCCACTTCCGCACAAGCCCTACCCACTTCCCCACAAGCCCTGCCCACTTCCCCACAAGCCTCACCCCTTTCTGACCAATGAATTGCACTTTTATGTCTCTTTGATGGCAGCCCTGCCAGAGGATGTAGCTGACCTGTATGTGGGTGCAGATTGCCACAACTGCCCTGGGTACCGGTGCCACTAGGTAGGCGCTATAATTCTGCCTGGAACCTCCTTATCTCCTATTTCCAAGCCTATTGTCTTTTCTTTTATTTGTGAAATAATAATGCAGAGAGCGGAAGGGCGGAGCCAGTATGGGGCGCTATCAGAAAGGAACGGTAATGAGCGTTTCTGCTGGAAACTGTACTTCATTTCCAATAAGCAATAAGCAATTTGCTGAATCGATCTCCAGGTTCCGTGGCTCCTGGAAACCCAACGTTACAGTCTGACGAGCAGGATCGGAATAATCCAAAGCAATTATCATTTCATCTGGCTCTGCAAGGGCAACCTAATCCTTTGTACTCCAATGTACACAGCTTGTTTGAGCAGGAACAGCGGGGAATAAAATGATGTTGGTTTTAGTGTGTGTTCCTTGTTAGTCTGCAAAGGGGAATGATAAAAATTCCAATATTCCCACTCGTTATGGGAGTGTGTCTGACTTTGGATAAAATTGCCTTCAGCTCTCCAGGGGGCAACTCCAAGCAAATGTAAATCTGAATGTTATTAACCCCCTACAGATATATAGAAACATTGGGGTAACAGTCACCCTGCTATAGTTCCAGGGGTACCCAGGGCACAAATAAGCACTCACCCCAAATCCCCCCCTAACTGGCCTTCAGGCTGGGCCCCCTTAGCCCATAACAAGGTTACAGATATATAGAAACATTGGGGTAACAGTCACCCTGCTATAGTTCCAGGGGTACCCAGGGCACAAATAAGCACTCACCCCAAATCCCCCCCTAACTGGCCTTCAGGCTGGGCCCCCTTAGCCCATAACAAGGTTACAGATATATAGAAACATTGGGGTAACAGTCACCCCGCTATAGTTCCAGGGGTACCCAGGGCACAAATAAGCACTCACCCCAAATCCCCCCCTAACTGGCCTTCAGGCTGGGCCCCCTTAGCCCATAACAAGGTTACAGATATATAGAAACATTGGGGTAACAGTCACCCTGCTATAGTTCCAGGGGTACCCAGGGCACAAATAAGCACTCACCCCAAATCCCCCCCTAACTGGCCTTCAGGCTGGGCCCCCTTAGCCCATAATAAGGTTACAGATATATAGAAACATTGGGGTAACAGTCACCCTGCTATAGTTCCAGGGGTACCCAGGGCACAAATAAGCACTCACCCCAAATCCCCCCCCTAACTGGCCTTCAGGCTGGGCCCCCTTAGCCCATAACAAGGTTACAGATAAATAGAAACATTGGGGTAACAGTCACCCTGCTATAGTTCCAGGGGTACCCAGGGCACAAATAAGCACTCACCCCAAATCCCCCCCTAACTGGCCTTCAGGCTGGGCCCCCTTAGCCCATAACAAGGTTACAGATATATAGAAACATTGGGGTAACAGTCACCCCTGCTATAGTTCCAGGGGTACCCAGGGCACAAATAAGCACTCACCCCAAATCCCCCCCTAACTGGCCTTCAGGCTGGGCCCCCTTAGCCCATAACAAGGTTACAGATATATAGAAACATTGGGGTAACAGTCACCCTGCTATAGTTCCAGGGGTACCCAGGGCACAAATAAGCACTCACCCCAAATCCCCCCCTAACTGGCCTTCAGGCTGGGCCCCCTTAGCCCATAACAAGGTTACAGATATATAGAAACATTGGGGTAACAGTCACCCCGCTATAGTTCCAGGGGTACCCAGGGCACAAATAAGCACTCACCCCAAATCCCCCCTAACTGGCCTTCAGGCTGGGCCCCCTTAGCCCATAACAAGGTTACAGATATATAGAAACACTGGGGAAACAGTCAATCTGCTCTTCTTCCTTTCTGGCAAAAACACAGCAGCAGTACATTGCTTTATGGCAGAGATGTTAATCATACCTTCATCGGTTGATGCCCTGCTGCCCATAGCAACAGACTGGCACGGGTTGCCCTTCATTATGTTGGTCCTATAAAGAGAAGCGGGAGATAAAATCCAGTCCTGAAGAAAGTTCTTCCCCAGTTAACAGCTGTTGCAGTCAGCAGCGGAGAAGTTGACAGGTGTCGGCACCCAGCACCCAGTGCCTCTGTACCACCCTCTCACCTCAGCCTACACAAACTCCTATTCCCCACATGTTGCCGATATCCTCGTCGCTGCAGAGATACCTGGGACATTACACGCTGATCCCTCCCCCAAACCACAAACTAAACTCATTGTGTAACTTTAACAAGGAAAATTCTATGGAAACATTTTTTAAAGATTAGCAGCGACAGCCTGAAGGGTTTGTTAAAGGGAACCTGTCACCCTAAGAAATAATTCCAAATTCTTTTCTATTGTTCTTTTCACACAAAATAAACTTGACTTACACATTATCAATTATATGAATCTTGTTTCCGTCAGTCTTGTTATTACCCAATCACAGCCAGCAGGCCGCCGCCATTTTGTGGGCATTGTTGGTAAGGCAAGTATCACCCCAATATCTTGTGTATGTGCCAATATGGGGGACCCATGCCCACACACAAGATGCACAATGATAGGCAGTTAGTAGAAAAGTGGAGGGGGCTTGTGAGGAGGGCAGTGACACCTAGGAAGTGCAGAAACGTAAGTGAAAGTAATTGCTATCCCTGAGGCGTAGGGGCGGGGCAGTCAATATATGATTGACAGCTCAGATTTCTTAATTAGTTTGTAACAGGCACACTAAATAATTGTGTTTCATGTTTATTAGAAAAGGACTTCTATTATACAACTTTTGATATGTGGGTGACAGGTTAATTTAGAAATACAAAATGAGATAAAAATATGAAGGGTTTTGAAATATAAATGTCAGAGAGAAAAATCGTTACATGAAAGCATTACTCATTTAAAATAGTGTTATTCTGAGAATAATGTACCCCCTACTGTAAATGATAAGGATATTAGCAGTCACTGAGGGGTTCTGTGCCCCCCATATAAAGGCACAAGGCTGCAGGCTGAGTTATACAGGGAACTCTGAGTATCACTCATGTATTATAAGGGATAATGTACCCCCTACTGTAAATGATAAGGATATTAGCAGTCACTGAGGGGTTCTGTGCCCATATAAAGGCACAAGGCTGCAGGCTGAGTTATACAGGGAACTCTGAGTATCACTCATGTATTATAAGGGATAATGTACCCCCTACTGTAAATGATAAGGATATTAGCAGTCACTGAGGGGTTCTGTGCCCCCATATAAAGGCACAAGGCTGCAGGCTGAGTTATACAGGGAACTCTGAGTATCACTCATGTATTATAAGGGATAATGTACCCCCTACTGTAAATGATAAGGATATTAGCAGTCACTGAGGGGTTCTGTGCCCATATAAAGGCACAAGGCTGCAGGCTGAGTTATACAGGGAACTCTGAGTATCACTCATGTATTATAAGGGATAATGTACCCCCTACTGTAAATGATAAGGATATTAGCAGTCACTGAGGGGTTCTGTGCCCCATATAAAGGCACAAGGCTGCAGGCTGAGTTATACAGGGAACTCTGAGTATCACTCATGTATTATAAGGGATAATGTACCCCCTACTGTAAATGATAAGGATATTAGCAGTCACTGAGGGGTTCTGTGCCCCCCCATATAAAGGCACAAGGCTGCAGGCTGAGTTATACAGGGAAACTGAGTATCACTCATGTATTATAAGGGATAATGTACCCCCTACTGTAAATGATAAGGATATTAGCAGTCACTGAGGGGTTCTGTGCCCCCATATAAAGGCACAAGGCTGCAGGCTGAGTTATACAGGGAACTCTGAGTATCACTCATGTATTATAAGGGATAATGTACCCCCTACTGTAAATGATAAGGATATTAGCAGTCACTGAGGGGTTCTGTGCCCATATAAAGGCACAAGGCTGCAGGCTGAGTTATACAGGGA